>NW_015163604.1:1392333-1394228 GCF_001447785.1 Gekko japonicus | reverse complement strand
AAACATTAAAAGAAAGAAGAGAGGGGGGGGGGGGGCAATGGCCCGAAGGCCTGAGGTAATTTTACCTCAGACGACGAAAAACAAAAGTTCTCCTTAAAAAAAAAAAAAGGAAACTAAACTAAAACTGAGAGAAAAAAAGAAGAGCCAATCGCTAAAAAGCAACCAAAAACAGCGATCCGACCAGACCTCTCGAAGAAAGGGTCTGCTCAGCGCGGCGGTAAGGAAAGAACTGGTGGGATGTCCGCGCCCGTCCTTCTGGGCATGCGCAGTGGGGCTTCTGCGCATGCCCAGAGGGGCTGGGCGCGAAAATCCTTTAAAAGAGCTTGCTACAGCACCGGCAGATCCAGCACAGGCGCACTAGATCCCATTGGTGTGAAGCACAGAGACCACGAAGAAGATCAATGTATAACACCAGCTCTCCTGACTGAGGGAGGGGCTATGGCTTCATGGCAGGGAACATGCTTTAGAGGTAGAACATTCTGCCTGAAATCTGGAGAGCCATTGCTTGTCAGAAGATACAACACTGAGGTAAACAAGACCATTGGTATGACTTGGTACAAGACAGCTTCATATGCTTGTGGTGGTTGCAGTCTTCTGCAACCAGAAAAAGTATCTTTTTGTTAAGAACCTCCTGGAAAGGCTTAAGAGAGACTTCATGTGGAATTGGGGGAGGTTCTAGCTTTGCAAGTTGTGAATTGGTGCAAACTTTAGCAAACACACATCCCCCTGCTTTGAAATATAACACACAGGGGATCTGTTCTTGAGACTCCATACACAAGCAATAATATCACAAAGTATTTGGTGCAGATCGTGATGCAAATTGCAAGAAACTTTATACTGAGTCAGACCACTGGCCCTGCTAGCTCTGTCTGGCTCTTCAGGGTTCCAGGCAAGAAAAGATCCTTCCCAAAAGCCTAAGATCATTTAACTGAAGGTGACAGGAACTGAACGTGAAAGCTTTGACATTCAAAGCATGAGCTCAATAACTGAGCCCCAGCCCTCCAGGCTGCTTTAGAGATATGGTGGAAGACTGATATATGCCAGAAGGGTAGCATATATCTTCTCAGTAGAGCCTATCTTTTTCTGGCATGATAGAGCCAATATAGGCCGGAAGGACAGGGAGGATAAAAGATTTGTAACTGTTGGCTGATTCATGGCTCACTGTCCATGACCAAGTCAAATATGTTTAAAAATAAGGCTTTCCTAGTCTAATTCAGCATGATTAATAGGTCTGCCACCTCCTAGTCTAGCCTCATGTTCCTTAAAAGTATGGCTATTAGTGTTGAAGTCAGTCAAGGCAGAAGAATAAAGCAGTCTTCACAGAAGTAGCCAAACTCCTTGTCATCCAGTCTTCCTCTTGAGAGAATAACAGACATGCTAATTATTGCTCAGCATAAGTGTATGCATGGCTTTGTTACTCTTCTTTGAATGCAGGAAAGAAAACCCACCAAACTCACAACAGAACAAATTGTTTAACTGAGAGCTCATCATAAAATAGTAAGCATGGCATAACACAACAAGTATTTTGGAAAAGTAAGCCAAAACAGACTACTCAGGTGGCTGAACAATACTATTTCTGGATTTGTGTAGAATAAATGCTCTCCAATGAGATCTTGTTGAGACAGGCCCTAGCCTCTTTAAAGCAAACCTTTTAGAGGACCTTGTAGTTTGGTGCATAATCACATGCATATAAAACTTGGTGTTAACACTTGAACTATACTAATATGCTAATACCGGGGGAATGCTTTCCTAAAAAGACAGGTTGCTTACCTGTAACTGGTGATCTTCGAGTGGTCATCTGTGCATTCACACCCTTGGGATACTCTGCGCCTGCGCTGACCTTCTCGGTACCGATAGCTAGCAAAAGGGATTTTCGCGCCTCTCCCAGGTCACGC
>NW_015163604.1:1328203-1390896 GCF_001447785.1 Gekko japonicus | reverse complement strand
TTTACGGCCAGCAGTTCCAGATAGTTGATATGATGACTCTTCCAAAGGGGTTGCCATGGAGCACCCACACAAGTGTCGTCTGTATGAGCACCCCAACCCCACAGGGAGGCATCTGTGGTGATGGACATTACGGGAACGATCGGTTGGAACGGTGCACCCGCCAACAGATTGGTGTCCACGAGCCACCACTGCAGGGAGACGAGGACCTGCGGAGGCACTACCAGTTGAAGGCTCGGAGGATGGATGGAAGGGCGAAATTTCTTTAGAAACCACAGCTGCAACGGGCGCATGCGAAGGCGTGCATATTCGATCACGGAAGTGGTGGCTGCCATGAGACCCAAGGTCCGCTGAATGTGGACCGCTGATGTCACGTTGGACTGGAACAAACGTTGAATTTCCAGACGAATGGTATCTGCCCGTTGGCGAGGAAGGTACGCCCGAGTGGCTAGGGAGTCTATGACAGCTCCTATGAACTGCACGCGAGTTGCAGGTTGCAGCATGGATTTCTGTAAATTCACCAGAATTCCAAGGGAGGATAGGACCGACAATGTGATGGTGATGTGCTGAAGGAGACATTCTCTTGAATCTGCCACCATCAACCAGTCGTCTATATACGGAAAGATCTGAATGCCCTGAAGGCGAAGATGAGCGACGACAACCACCATTACCTTCGTAAAAACCCTGGGGGCGGTAGAGAGCCCGAATGGAAGGGCTTTGAATTGGTAATGGTCCTCCCCGACTGCGAATCTGAGGAACTTTCTGTGACGAGGATGGATGGAGACGTGAAAATAAGCGTCTTTGAGATCTAAAGTGACCATCCAAGTCCCTGGAGACAGGAGTGGTAAAATGCTTTGCAACGTGGTCATGCGAAACTTTCTGTAAATGATGAACCGATTGAGAAAACGGAGGTCCATGATTGGACGAAGTCCTCCGTCCTTCTTGGGGACTGTGAAATATTTGGAATAAATCCCGCGGCAACAATCCGCCATCGGGACTTTCTCTATAGCGTTTTTTTGTGTCAGCGATTGTACCTCCTGTAGCAGGGCAGGAGACGCCGGGGTTCTGATGAAACGGGAGATTCTGGGAGTCAGAGAAAACTCTATGAGATAGCCATCTCTTATTATAGAGTGCACCCATTTGTCCGTAGAAATGGCGAGCCATGCGTGCAGGAAGGGTGCAAGGCGAGTCTGAGCAGTAAGGTTGAAGTCAAAGTCCCTGTTTGGGATTCTTAGGGAATTTCGACTTATAGGCACCGGACGATTGTCCCTTATTTTTCGGGGGAAAAGACCGTGACTGAGAGGAGGGAGGTCTTTGCCATTGATCCGTAGGTGATTTGTTGTACGGTTGCCTGGTCGACCAAGGTTGCCTAGGCCACTGCTTGGATTTCGAGTATTTGGTCGTGGGGGAGATCCCCAAACTCTTGGACGTCTTGATACTCTTATCCATTTCCTGCAGAACCGTGTCAGTGGTGGAGCTAAACAATCCAGAACCTTCAAAGGGAAGGTCTTCCACCGAGGATCTGGTGTCATATGGCAATGATGAAGAGCGGAGCCAGGCATGTCTGCGTAACGCTACAGAGGTTGCTAGAGTCTTACTAGCGGATTCCAGGGAATGCTTGGCAGCACTAATTTGGTGTCTAGCCAAGACCATCCCTTCATTCTGAATCCTTTTAATCTGAGGTTGGCACTCTTTGGGCACGTGCGGGAGGAAATCATTCAAACGCTTCCATAAATTGAATTGATAACGGCCCATGCAGGCGGCATAGTTCGCCGTTTTAATGCCCATTGCACCGACAGTGTAGAATTTTCTACCAACCGAATCCAACTTCTTCCCTTCTTTTTCTGAGTGAGTAGAGTGACTCGCTTTTCCTTTTGTGGATGAGGAGACGACCAAAGAATTGGGCTTTGGGTGTGTGTATAAAAACTCAGCCCCTGATTCCTGGACCTTGTACATGTGATCCAGACGCTTATTAGAGACATTAATGGAGGCTGGACGAGTCCAAAAGTCCTTGGTAGTTTGCAAGAGAACTTTTGTCATTGGTAGAGCCACGGAGGGCGAAGTGTTAGAGTGCATAATGTCAAAAACGTTATCATCCACAAAACTGGCAACGAGAGTAGGAGTCATAGATAGATCTAATGCCATGCGTTGAATAAAATCTCCATAAGACTTAACATCCTCTGATGGAGAAATAGGTAAATCCGCTTCCACATCTTGCGAGGTGGGCTGTGCATCTACATCCTCGATATGTTCAGAAAAGCCATCTGAATCGGAGGATACATTGGATGGTTCTGGAGATGATTCGAGTAATTCAGGTTGAGACGGTGCCGGTGTGTTAATCGGGGGCACAACCGGGTCTGGTGGATGCGTCGGTATCGACTGCTTCGATACCGATGGTCGATCTTGAAAGCGCGAAATGCGGGATGACACCGACTGACGATCCCATTCAGGTGGGGGTGGTATCGGGAGTGCCCAAGGGTATGGGTATCGATTCCCGTACAAATAATGCCATTGCCTCTCATCCCAAGTCAGGGGAGGAGATGTTGGTCGGTGCCGATCCTCGACTCCACGTTCTGGGGAGGCATGAGAGGATTGACGGCTCGACATATCAGATTGCGACTGATTTGTCTGTTGAGTAAGGTCGATGTCGAGATCCGAACCGATCGGGTGAGGTTCTTGCGTGGGATCTCGACCCTGACTAGCTGAAACCTTATGGACTTTGGGTTTGTCCGTTTTGGGTTTCTTTGACTGCTGTGAGTCTTTGCCCTGCTTCCGGATCTTGGAAGGTACGGCAACGGATGACCCCTGCTTCCGGATCTTGGAAGGTACGGCAACGGATGACCCCTGCTTCCGGATCTTGGAAGGTACGGCAACGGATGACCCCTGCTTCCGGATCTTGGAAGGTACGGCAACGGATGACCCCTGCTTCCGGATCTTGGAAGGTACGGGGTGGTCTTTTATCGGCGTCGAACGTTTCGGTGCCGAAGCATCGATTGCGACCGTCGACGTCGATGTTCCCGGAACGGGAGGACAAGTGTCCGCAGCCAGGGTCGACATTGAGGCGTGTCCGGACGTGTCCAATGGAGAGGAGGACTGAGGGGATAGTGCCTCGCCCACTCTACAAGGGCGGTGGCGGCTTCCACAGCTTTCCTGAGAGGGATGCCATTGGAGGACATCTGCAACGCTGCGACTTGGGCTACTCCGCTCACCTTCGTGAAGCATTATGCCCTTGATGTCCGGTCTACTCGTCGTGTGGCGTTGGGTCGGTCTATTTTGCAGACGGCGCAGGTGTAGGGCCTCGGCCCCTCCTCCAGGTAAGAGTTATTGCTTGCTATTCTCCCAAGGGTGTGATGCACAGAGACCACGAAGAAGATAGACAGGTTGCTTACCTGTAACTGGTGATCTTCGAGTGGTCATCTGTGCATTCACACCACCCGCCCTCCTTCCCCTCTGCTCTCGGCCCTTCATCTTGTTTCTTTGAAGGCTGTTGGGCGGCGGTCAGAAGGAACTGGCGGGATCTGCGTGCCCCTCCTTGGTCATGCGCAGTGGAGCCGGCGCGTGACCTGGGAGAGGCGCGAAAATCCCTTTTGCTAGCTATCGGTACCGAGAAGGTCAGCGCAGGCGCAGAGTATCCCAAGGGTGTGATGCACAGAGACCACGAAGAAGATCAAAGATTTACCTTATTTCTTAAAACATTTATATACAATAAAGTATTTATTACCTCCTTTTGCCAGTGCTTAATCTTTGATTGATGCTCAGCAGCATGACTATCCAGTTGTTCAATTTTAAGCCTAATACTCAGAGCTTCTTTTTGAAGTGAATGCTCTTCTTCTTGGATAGCTTTAATCTCCTGAAGTACAGATCTGTGATTCTGCTGAACTGAACCTCTGGTAAGGAGTCCTAAACAAAGGTTATAAGTCAACTGAGGCTGTACACATATGTGACCAGAGGGGGCTTGAATTTCTCGTGTTTTCCTTTAAGCACTTAATTCTGAATTCAAACAATCCATACATACACTGCACATCACAGCTATTACTTCAAAGTAAATAACTGGAAAAGTTTGAAAAAGTCAGTCTTAAACAGAATTATGCCAGTAAAAACCTCCAAAGATCTTCAATGCCAAGATCATGTTCTGTCCAGTAATATACAGTAATATGTGATATTAAGCAGATGAATTATTCTTAAATTATATACATCTGATTACTATATCCATGTGATCACAAATAGGTCATTAGGCATTGCATCATAAAGGTTTCAAAAATAATTCATAACCGTTCCGAAACAGCCAACTGACAACCAATTTTTCATTCTCTCCCCACCAGAACTTCTTGCATTTTTTCTATCTAGTAGCCTAGCAGAGAACGCTGTTTCCATCTAGAAGGAAAGTTTAAAGCCCCATCACAACCATGTATAAGATCAGAGAATTTGCTTACCTGTTTGTTCGCCTGACAATGGTACAGATAGTTGAATACTTTCCTCTGTCCACTAGGGGGCAGATTCTTCATAGAAGAAGTTGTCAGTGCTGGACTAGAAGGCACCTCCCACTTACTCCCCAGAGCAGGCAAGCAGGCAGCACTCAGCAGTCAGACTCTCCCAGAGAATCTCATGGAAAGTGAACTGTCTTGGGAGGTGCTTATTTGCAATGAGAACAAGTGGTACACTCCAGAACAAGTGGCACTGTGGCAGTGCAAGCATGCCACAGTGCCACACAGAAACCCCAACAGACCAATGGGGGGGGGGGGGCAGTTTCAGCCAATTGCTGCATGCATGTGCAGCCTGCAAGGTTGGTGGGGTTGCTTTGCACACCACCTTCCTTGCTTGGGAGGGGGGAGAGAGAGTCAACTCTACCCAATTCTACTCTGGCCTGACCTGCTACATCCCTGGACTTCTGGTTGCACCATCAATTTACACAGGGCAGGGCCTGTAGAAATGTTGTTCCTGTTGGTCTTTTGGGGTTTCTGTGTGGCACTGTGGCATGCTTGCACTGCCACAGTGCCACTTGTTCTCATGGCAAACAAGCACCTCCCAAGACAGTTCACTTTCCCTGAGATTCTCTGGGAGAGTCTGACTGCTGGGTGCTGCCTGCTTGCCCGCCTTAAGTGTTGCTGGCTGGGTTTCCCCATTGGAAACAATGGAGGTAATGGGGGTAACCTGTTTGGGTGCCCATAGAATTGGGCCCACTGGTCCAATTGCTTTGGGATGTGGGGGTTTATGTAGGGAGAGGCTCCAGAAGCTACCCTGAAAATTTGGACCCTCTCCCTCAAACCCCCTCCCCCCAGAGCCACTAACAGCACCGTGGGAAAAAATAACTTTTTTCCCACCATAGAGAACAATGGAGGGGATGGGGGCAACCTGTTTGGGGGTCCGTAGAATTGGAACCCCTGGTCCAATATTCTTAAAACCCTGTGAGTTTGGAGCCTCTCCCTCAAACCCCCTCCCGCCCCCAGAATATATCCTATGTTTTCGCCATTGACATCAATGGCCCATAGGATATAATGGGGCTGAAATTGACATTCCGCTGGCCTAAAGACTCCCAAATATGCTGGTGCTGATGAAACTGACATGCAGGAGTCTTACTGCTGGCCGAAATTGATTCTGCCTGATTCAGCGGAATCCTAATCAGCCGAATTTATTTATTTTTTGCACACCCCTACTATCAGCCTCCAGACAGAAGGAAATTCCCGCAATCAGACTACAATTCTGACAGGCAACATCTGTTTTGAAGCAGTCAGGAAGATTGTTTAGAACTTTCTTTGGGTGGGAAAGAATTGGAATGTCTGCCAGAAGTCTGCATCTTTAAGTTACAAAATGCCTAGAGGACCTGAAAGGCCAAAAAGGTTTGGATGTACGTCTATGCGACTGGGATCCACTGGCTGCTGGCGACAGAAGAAACTAAAATGCTCAGATCTTCCTGCTCTGAAGGATATGGCTAACTGTGAAAAGGAACAACTTACACTTGACTTTCCACCAGCCACAACCACCTTATCTAATTATTTCCCAAAAGAAGCCATTGCTTTCAAATTTCAGAGATAACAACAGACTTGGCTAACATGGTCTCCTGACACAGCCTGAGCCACACGATAGCTAACACTTATGTAGCTGTGATCTTGCCAGCAAGTGAAGAACATCCAGTATGATTTCTATACCAAAGGCTAAGTGTTGAAAGATGTCATTGAGGACCTTTGCTACAGATGCCAACATTTGTTTTTGTCGCAAGGATTGTAACCAAGCTACAGAAGTCTGGCAGGTGACCTGCTCCGGGGAAGCTCCCTTTCCAAATCTTCTGAAGAGTAGATGTTATGTACAGTTTACTGGCAATATGGGGAAAAGGTAACATCAACGATCCTACTCAGAAACAAGCTAAAAACCTCAGAAGCCTGCAGAAAACGGGATAGGACCTGTGTTCCAAGGTGATTGCAGACCCACAGAATGACCCCCGCCCCCCGGCACAGCAATCATGGGATTTCTGCACTCCCAGGCTGACTGAAGGTGAGAAGAGTCATATTTCCCCAAGCAGGTAAAATTCAATTTATATGAGCAGGGTCTGACCCTGTGTTCATACCTTTCTCAGTTTTTTTGCTCTTTGTTTTAAGATGAACTTCCTTTCATGTTGAGTGTGAGGAAGGAGGGGGGGAAACTAAGCAAGGGAGAGAATATCTCCAAGAGGGGAAGGAGAGAAAGAGTAACAGGGAAGGGCACTATCTCCCAGTTTTTATGTTTCCAGAAGGAAATTAATTTGAGGAAGCAGAGCCTCCTCTTCTTTTGCTTATCTTCTGAAGGACCAAATTATTCTACAACCCTTTTTGCCTAACTTACATTTATGGTTTTTGGGTGTTTTTTTTTTTTTTAAGCTTTTACTGTATTTGTTTTTACTCTGTGAGCCACACTGAACTGGTTTCTGGGGAGGCAGCATCTAAATTTCCAACAGACGAAGAGCAAAGACTAAGTAGCACTTAAAATTATTCTCTGCTGCCCTCTTGAGGTAGGGTGAGGGCTGATAGGGGGCCCAAATACCTAAACAATAAGCCTCCTTCAAAACATACAAACAAGAAAAATTTCCTCAAAGCTAGAGAGAGAGAGAGCAGAGGGCATGCTGCCTATGGCATTCATAGGTACTTAGCAACAAATGCCCTACTACCAAAGTAACTGCTGCCTAGGCCCTCATCAATGGGAATGAGGACGGAAAAATTTAAAAGAGACCTCACACCTCGCATGGACATAAATATGATCCTGAATCCCAAGCTCTCATGATGACAGACAGCATTACCATTTTTGCATTCAGAATTTTTTTTGGGAGGGGTGGCGGTCAGCTGTGCAGCAGAACCATGTGGCTGCCCCAAATCCATTCCTCAAATGTTCCAGATTAAAAGGAAAAGAGGGGAGGTGAAAGACAGACATGAGGCTGGCTCAGTGCACTTACAGCCAACTCCAAATGCCAAAGAACTTTCTTCCTTCTTCTTACATATTTTTTCTTCTTCTTTGAAATTCTAATCTGCAGGCGAAGACCATGCCACCTTGCTAAACCAGAGAAAAGCAAGGTCACAGTCCACAGTACAATAAAGCAAAACACAAAAAGGAAACTGTGCAAAAATTGCTGCAGTTTATATCACAAAAGTCTATATTTCCATGTAATGCCGAAAGTCCATTTGTTTTTTTCAGACATACAATCAAAGAAGTCTTCACAAGGTAATGATGACGAAACTCTCCGGATTAACAATTTCCGTTTCATAGAGCCTTCATCAAAGATCAACAACACAAAGATGTCATTCCTTATTTTTCAAAGCGCAATCCTTCCATTCTCAAAATATACAGTTTCTAATCCATGCCATGGAATAAATTCCAATACATGTTTTCACAAAGCAGGCAAGGTTGATATGATTAGCTTGCCTGCAAGGTTTATATGATTAGCTTGCCTGCTTTGTGAAAACATGTATTAGAATTTATTCCATGGCATGGATTAGAAACTGTATATTTTGAGAATGGAAGGATTGCGCTTTGAAAAATAAGGAATGACATCTTTGTGTTGTTGATCTTTGATGAAGGCTCTATGAAACGGAAATTAATCCGGAGAGTTTCGTCATCATTACCTTGTGAAGACTTCTTTGATTGTATGTCTGAAAAAAACAAATGGACTTTCAGCATTACATGGAAAAATAGACTTTTGTGATATAAACTGCAGCAATTTTTGCAGTTTCCTTTTTATGTTTTGCTTTACCTTGCTAAACCAGAGCACACCAGAAGGAACCTGCAGTGGTTCAGTAGGGAGGCAAGAAAAAGGGTCTCTCTGGGAAGAAGCCTCCTAGTCCAGCCCTGGCCAATTCTTTCTTCTGCAAAGAACCTGACAGAGAGGAAAGCACTGTTTGTGACAAATGGAAAATACTGCTTTCTGCAAGGACTTAAGAATCTGCTGGCAAGCTTTCAGCACTGACACACTCGCCAAGGCTCAGAGAAAGAGGGACAAGCTAACATTTGGTCCAGGGATACTATCTGCTTAACAGTGCAAAGATGTACACAGTTTGGTTATGACTTTTCCTACAGGCAAACTGCATCTGAACCCTCATGTTTTGGCAGTCGAACATGATTGAATGGCTAACAACAACAACAGCTTGCTCAGACTACTGCTACTCATTATAAGCCTGAGGTAACTGATGAAAAGGACACTGCCACTGGAACTCCTGTACTAGGGAAGAGCTCCTTTAACATTAAATGTGATAAGACTTCAGCCTGGATCATGGGGAGAAAGTATTAATATTATGGGCTATGGAGAAATGAACTGGAGCTTCATTTTTACTGAAAAGGAGCACTACTTTAACAGTCAATGTTAACAGTTTAAGTGGACTGCACGGTACCCTGTATTCTTTTCATAAAGTGTTTTTTTAAAAACAACCAGGGCTCTAGTCGGGGGGGGAGCTCTCAGGTACGGAGCTCCGGAAGAGAACCTCTAGGGGGCGGGGCGGTCACGTGGTGAAGCCCCGCCCCCTTCTTCGCTCCTCATTCCGTTTGGGAATGAGGATGAAGCAGGAGGGTAAGTAGCCGGGCCTTCTGACACACTTCCGGTGATGTCAGGGGGTGTGGCCTTCTGTCACTTCCGGTGATGTCAGGGGGCGTGGCATATGCAAATAAGTTATGCTAATGAGTTATGCTAATGAGCTCCGGCAGCTCTTTTTCTACAACAAGACCCCTGAAAACAACTAATGCTGGAAACTTGCCAGCAAATTCGTAAGTGCTTGCAGATCACTAATCTTATACATCAAAAGCACATTTAGTGTTTATATACATACACACTGTTCTGAATCTCTTAAGCCACATTCCATTTGAACAGAAGCCAGTAGCATACATACTTCAGCTTTTTTGCACTTATTCATAACTTCAGCAGCTCTGTCCTCCAATGTACTCAGCTGTTCCATTAAGTCTTGCATTTCCGTTTTATTCTGTTCAATTTCCTTCTCAATGGAAAGGACAGAATCCTCAGATTTTTTCAGGTTTCTAAACACAGTGCATATAATGAGGTTGATATGAAGTCTTTCTTCTAATGGCATTAAGACATTACATATTTATCATTTTATACCCTGCCTTTCTTTCCAATGGCGCTCCAAAGCCGCTTACATTGTTTCCTCCATTTGATCCTCACAACAATCCTGGGTGGTAGGTTAGGTTGAGAACGTGTGACTAACCCAAGGTCACCCAGCAAGCTTCCATGGCAGTATGGGGATTCGAGCCAGGGTCTCCCTAATCCAGCACTCTAACCACTACATCACAGTAGCTCTCAGCAGAAATTAAAATTCCTGTAGAAAACAACTGGAAAATGTGCCAGCAATACACATGGCCACATCCATATTCGATGTGTCTGACTTGTTAATATGGAGCATAGTACTGGGCATTGATTGACTGAGACATAAAGGACTGGAGACACAGGCACTTTCTGGAGAAGGCAGAAACTATATATCTAGATTCTTACTTTCCATTACCATATTCTCCACAATTTTCTTCCTTACTGGATTTCCTATTACCCTATTTCCAGTTCCATGTATATTTTTTAAAAGTACCCCATAAGCATTTAACCTGTTTTTGTGCACAGAATTACTTCAACTTGAATCTTCATTTAAAAATAAAAATAAAAAACCTCTCCTATCAAGCCACAGGAAGAAATTGTTATAACCATGTTCCAAAGCCATAAATTCTGGTAATCATTTTGTTTCACAATGACGTTAGTACCATTTTATGCTCTTATGATGTTGGCAGAGTAAAGAAAGTAAAACACTTTATCATACCTGTCTGCTGTCTTGATTGCCACCTGAGCTTTAGTAACAGCAGAAGCACACTGATCTAGTTCCTTATTTATCTTATCAAGATTGTCTTGCTGAGCTTTCAGTTTATTGTTACTGATTTCAATTATGAGATTATGTAGTCTCTTAACTTCTGTTTCCAATTTACCAGCCTTTGCAGCAACTCTGTCATAATCTGTCAAAAACAGAAGCAATAAAATTGGGGGGGAGGGATAAAATCACTCAAGTTGTTACAAGTTCCAGAAGCAAATTATCCAAAGAAAAAACTAACCAGGGCCTTTGCTCAAGTCCAGAACTGGAAAGGCAGCAGTGCTGGGGTCCTGTGGGAGGATGACTCATGGGTACCCTAACATTTAAATAATGTGGCAGTCGAGGCATCCTCCTAGTGGGTTGATAAGTGCACACTCAGGATGCCCAGGAACTAGTATGAAAAAAGTTTGGAAGCTGCAATGGTGAAGAGCAGCCATTTTGTTCCAGTGAAGTACTGGAATAAATCTGCACTGTTCTACTCAAATTGGAATACAGAGAAGTATCAAGCAACTGAGAATGTGAAGAAATCCAAGAGTCAGCATAATCTGAAGAGTTTGGCACCCAGGTAAACTTCTTCAGAGCCAGGTAAAATGGTAAGATCTTGCAACTTCTGTTGTGCAGTTTTAAACAGATTTACAACCCTTTAAATCCACTGAGGTCAATGGGCTTAGAAAGGTGCAACTCACAGAATCACTAAATATTCTCACAAACCAAATCCAGTAATCTGAAGCAAGTTTAGAAGTTGAACAATAATTTTTGAAAAAGCAGCAGTTTACAATAGCGCATTCATAAATACTATTTTTCAAGTACTAGTTTGAAATAAAAATGAGAGATGGAATGTACACCAGGTTGTAGAATGTATATTCTGCATTCAAGAAACATGTGTACTTCTCAGGTACTGAAAGAAAAACACAAATTGACATGCTTGACATGACGCACTATTAACCTTTTCTAAAGGCAAACATCATTAACAAGTAAAAGAACAGAAGAACACTGCTTGAAAGTAAAGAGGATTGCTTTTATTGCTTCCACAAGAAAGCTGAGAACAACAGATAGTCAGTTAATTTATGCTTTCAGCAACACATTTCTCCACAATGGAATACAACAAAAGCACCAGTGGCTAATTTAAAGTACTGTTCCATAAAACTAGAACCCTTTTACCTAAGCTAACTGGAAGCCATGTCTGAATTTTCTGACAAAGTGATTATCTGTTTTAACTACACAAAGCCTTCATAATATTTTAAACAGACTGCTCCATCAGGCATTAAGCCAACATCACTGGTGTATGCACTTTAATTATGAATTCATCCCATTTCATAGGTGAAATTAGCCTACCTTCTTTGTAGCTGTTACGTTTTTTCTCCAGTTCTTTCAGCTTTGTTTTATCTGGAGCAGCAGCAATTACATTGGCTTCAAGTTCTTTAACCTGGACTTTTAAGTGAACTTCCTGTTCTGATAAACTCTAAACAATACAAACAGGCTTGTTAGTTTGTCTGCATAGAATATCTTATTTTTTTAAAGCTGAACTACCACCATGAAGCAGAAAAAATTGGCAAATCCCAAGTGCTGCAGCAGCATTCCACTAGAGCAGAGGAGCCTGTTAGCCTCCATCCTTCTAGCAGTGATCTACTGAAAAGCCTTCCTCCCAAGAACCTTCTAAAGGAGCACCCCATGAAGTATGAGTGCCGCTACTGCCCTTTGCCTGTTTTCATTCTACAGAACCTGGATACCAGCCCTAATTCCTGAATAACCTGCCTATTACCTATACAGAACAATAATCAATATTGAGTTTTTATATTACGTAGCGAGTTTTCTTGGAATTCACCAACATTGTTTATGGTTTTGTAAGAGAAGTTTCTCAGATGCTTCAGCTGATATAAAGATGTAGCAGAGTGTCTATAGATTGGCATGGGAAACAAAACCTTATACAAAGTCTTTAGAAACTGTACTAGCTATTGATTAGTGTCTAGGCCTAATTAAATTGCTCCTGTGACTGATTATGTTATTGTACAAGATTGGCTGGATGACAGGCTTTTAAAGAGCCGATTAATTCTGGCTGTTAAAAACAGTACATTCTAGGTCAGGAAACAAGGTGCATATTAGGTACAAAATCAAAGATTAATCATGATGTTGCTCATTGCTGAAGCAGTGTATAATCCTGTTATAACTGACGTATTTCTGTTTGAAATTAAGCTCGGATGGCAGCCCCCAAAATCTCTCCGAGGTACCCCCTCTAAAAAGGCTATGAAGTAAACCAGCAACTTAGTGGCTGAGCAATATATCAGTGCTCCCAGTCCCACCCCGATACTGACAGGTTTGATTCTAATTCAGTTGACTATGCATTCTATAGTCCATCAGACTAAAATGGAGATGAGAGATGATGAATGCTCCCTTCCCTTGGCAGGAGAAGCAGCACTCCCTAGCACTATTTTAAACTTTAGTGGGCTATTCAGTCTTGCAGGATCTGCTGTCCCTTAATAGTCTGGTAGCATAAGAGTTACTACAGTACTGTAGCCATGTCCTGGAAGTCCCTGAAATCCCCTCTGCCTATATAAGTGGCCCTGCTCTTTTCACCAGCATTTCAAAACATACCAAGCAGAATTCCAATACAGGATGAAAAGAAACTGGCCAGTTGTATCAATTCTACCTAGGGGGGAAATGTTTTTAATGTTTGTTCTCTGGGTTCTAATATGAAGCTCAGACATCTACTTGTCAAAGAAACCTGAGAGGAGTTTCAACCTAGAAATACATTTAAGCCTGCCTCCCAAATCTGTGTGCGGGACCACTTCCTGAAATGACCGTCATTGCTGAAAAAAGAACCCCCCTTTTTAAGCTAGATTCTAAACACCATTGTGTGAACTCCTTTTCTTCCTTCCATGATATGGCTCTTTTAGTCACAACCTTAAGCCTAATCACAAAGGGCGGCGGGGGGGCTCCTCACTCCAGTCACAAAAGTATTTTAATTTTAAACTGGGTTGTTAAACGGTAGGATGCCAGTGACCTGGTGATATATGGGTCTTTATCTCGTAAAAGAAAAGACTCTGATTAATATTTGTGAGCTCATTCTTCTCAAATATCGGGGGTGATCCATCTCTCTCCTCACTGAATTTGGGACATTCGATAACTATATGAGCCAAGGTAGCTTGTGTGAACTCTTAATATCCTCTTAAGATCATTCTCTTTTAAAACAATTATCTCAAGTTGTATATGGTCATTACCAAGTGTTTTCTACATTTCAAAGAAAACCTAAACCAGTTATAGCTGGTTGTTTCATCATACATTTTTGCAAAGTTTTGGACAATCTAGAGTTCACTTCCTTATTCTCTCAACAAATAGCATTTTTTTTAAAGCCTTCAGACTTATGTAAAATTACCTGAATACTTGCACTGTACTTTTCCAATGTGTTTCTCATTTCTCTGACACTCTGGCTCAGCTTCGCTATAGTTTCCTCAAGCTGCACTCTTTGTTCTTGACACTGCATTGCTTTTTGGGAATCATTTTGCAGCCGAGATTCCATTTTACAGATCTATAAAAATAAAGTTGTACATGTAAGAGTTATAGACAAGTGTGTGTATTATCTCTGTGTGTGAGAGACACACACATACGCAAATATGAACAATCCAATTCAGCAAAATCTATTCTAGAACCTAGATTTTCAAGATGAAAAGCAATAGTTTAGTGAAATAAGGGATCTGAAAGGCAATGGAAGGCAATTTCTGTTGGAAACAGAAAGAACTAAGCTGAAAAGAAACATTAAGAGGAGAAGCCATAGTCTTAGAAAAGATTTTTGCCTGCAAGAATAGCTTAGGAACAAAAACTAGGAGGTGATTTGGTAGATAGAGAATATTCTGAACTGTATTTTTAGAACAAAAAGGATCAGAACTAGCAGCACTTTCTAAAGAACACAATCTATATAAATGTCCCCTGTAGACTCTGAGACTGAATAACAAACTCCCATTCTAGAGGATCTAGGAAACCCAAGACATTTGGGTGGAGGCCAAAGCCTAACATGTTCAGCTTCTCTGCATTTAACCCCAAGTCATTATGAGCTGGCATTGCCACTAACTAATAAGCTGGTAACCACTGCACATACCTATACAAGCACCTCAACTTAATAAATTCCTACCTGGTGCAGACAGACAGGACAGTTGTATGCATGCCTACTTGTCAGCCCAAGTGAGCTGAACAGGAGATGTTCTGTAATAAGCATGTTTCGATTTGAAGCCCAAAACATCACAATGATGTAGTATAACAATGCTCTTAATTCAGCGTCTTTATGAAAACGGATACTTTCAGACAATAACAAGGAATATAATTTTTCCAGAATTTTAATTATATAATCATATACTAACCTCATCTTCTGATGTTTCAACTACCACAGAGGATCCCATTCTACCCCTCAATACTTTTCCTCCTCCACCAGTCATTGTCCCTGTGGAAAGAGAAAAAAAATCAGAATTGCCAATGTCATATTCAAATTGAATATTTAAGTACAATTTTGAATTTTTAAATACCCGACTGTTCTATTATTTGTCCTTGCAGTGTAACTACTCTCCATCTTTTGTCTTTTTGGAATGCAACTCTGGTAGCCTGGTCCAGGTTATTTGCTACTAAAGTATCACGCACAGCAAAATAGAAGGCTTGACGAATCTTCTCATCTTTAACTTTTATCATGTCAAATAGACGTGGAACATTTTCAGGAGTCTGTACTGTATTCATGCTTTTCTCCCACACTGCCATCTGAATGAAAGGCAAAAAACCAATATCGACAAAGAACATCTGCATAAAAACAATATACATCCATATAGTCTAATGTTTGTAGTAAATGTTTGCGTTTTAATTTTCCGCTTAGCAAATGTCTCAATACTTTGACATCTTTGCCTTCTGCAGGGCACCTTTCAGATGTAATCTGTTAATAAACCCTGTCCCTTTAACTGAAATACCTCATATGACACATTAAAAATTAACTCTTGTCCTTTCAACTGAAATGCCTCACATAACACAGGGCACTACCCTGCACCATGGTTTACTCTAGTCATAGTCCAGAACCCAAACCACTGTCTGAGTTTTCGAACATACCAGCAAAAAAGAGCTGTTTGCCCATTTTGTTTTCTGCTTGGTCAGCACTCCAGTTTACATGCTATGGGAATCTTCAGAGGTGGAACAATGGCACACTATACTTTGCCAAATCACACTAAACCAGTTAGCACCAGTCAGTCTGCAAAACAGTTTATAATTTTGTGCCTCTGATGACAGCTATGATTTGAAAATTCAAACATCACATTTTTATCCTGCTTTCTCTTCATATAGCTCAGGATGTTAGTGTACATAGTTCTCCCCTGCTCTACAGAGCAGATTAGGCTAGGCAGACTGTGTGCCTGGCCCAAAGTCATCCAATGAACTTCACAGCTGTGGAGATTTGATTCTGGGATCTCCCCAGTCCTTGTCAGACACCCTAAGCACTAAACTACACTGGCTCATCCCAAACCATATGGTTAAGAAAGCTTAACTGTGGGTTGGTGTGACTGTATGAAAGCAGCCTACGTAACTGGCCTTTTGATATAAAATTTGAGAATTCTTAATATTTGTAAGGAAGACCAAAAGGCTGCTAACAGGACTATTTAGATATTCTCGAATGCTCTTTATAAAAGGGAGGGAATTTGCTGAGCTGTAGCAGCACTGAGAAGGATCTACAGCTACAATTATATTTGTAATTCAAACTTTACACATATATGCCATTTACAAAAGGCACACACATAGTTAGATCCCCCCACACCATAAAAATGGAACAAGATTAATCTATGTGAGCTCAGCATTTAGGAGCTGCTACAACCCCCCCCCCAAAAAAAACCCGTTGTTTGTGACAGCATCTGCAGAAGTACTAGATTCAAGTCTAGTAGCACCTTGGAGATCAACAAGATTTTTGAGGTACAAGCTTTTGAGAGCCAACGCTCCTTTTGTCAGACATGAGTTGGTATGGAGATTTCTCAGTCCTTATATCCCAGTCAGAAGGTAGGAGCGGTGTTGCAAAGAAGGAACTCAGGATGCAAGGGTACAATGTGCACAGTAATTAGCTTGACTAGATCAGAGGGACAACGCTTGAGGGCAGAAAATAAGCATCTGTAGTGAGATAAGAATCCTGTGTTCCTATTCAGCCCGGGGGGGGGGGGGGGGTCCACTTTTCTGAACTTGAGTTCATTCACAAGTTCAGCAATCTTGCACTGTAATCTCCCCTTGACGCATCTCTATTTAAGGACTGCTTTTAGGTCAGCAATGAAATTACCTGGATGATTAAAATGCTCCCCAATGGTTGTTGCATGTTATGGTTTTTAATGCTGGATTTATGTGTTTATTCTTTGACATAGCGACTGACCTGTTTGTCCAGTATGGAGAGTGGAAGAGCATTGCTGACATTTGACAGCATATATAATGTTGGAAGATGAACAAATGAATGAGCCTGAGATGATATGGCTGTTGTTAGGTCCGGTGATTGCGGTGTCAGAGTGACTATGTGGAGAGAGTTGGCATTTTGGTTTATTGCCGGCCCTGTGTCTGTGTTAGGAACGGCATTGTTGTGGCTGAGAAATTGTTTAAGATTAGGAGACTGTCTGTGGGCAGGAAAAGGTTTGCCTGTGGAAGGAGTATTGTTGTCCAGCATAGGTTGTACGTTTTTCTACTGCAGACTAACATGCCTACCCCTCCTACCCTCTGAAACTATCTGCACAAAGCATGTATGTAAACTCTGGATGGCTTCATGCCTGGGAGGTAGCACCTTCTCCTCTTTTCCTCCCCCCCCCCCAAAGCAAAAAGGCACTTTAACCTCTAAGTTGGTACAGACCCAGTTATAACAAACCTTGATACTACATACTGGGGGCAGAAGGCATTTCAACACCCCCATATAAATCTGTGGAAGGCAATAAACAAGGGCTAACACTAATTGCTAAGTTTGATGCAGTATAATATTGTTCCACACTTCTGTTCAAAGACGAAATCTGGTAATCAGCATCACTGAACATATAGTAAAACTGTCAAGATAAAAAAGAAATTGCATACTAAGATAATCTTTCCACTGATACCATGTGGGACTAAAATATTATTGAAAATCAACTCTGCCAGTGTACATAATAGTTGCTCGCATGCTTAGGATGCTTTGGAAGTGGGAAAAAAAAATCAAACACAGTGTTAACATAGCTGTAATATGAACAAATTTACATGGTTTAGATTTCTGACTTTAAAAAAAGTATCTACTAAGTCTTCTCCTCACATACAAACCTTGTCAAGTCCAATAAAAGTTGCAACACCGATATTTTGTTTCTTCAAGAAATTAACACATTTTTGAGCTGTATCAATAGTATCAACAACAATGTGATCTAATGCTCCACAGGATGATGAAATTGCAACATCATATTTTTCATCTATAGCTCCCAGGTCACCCTATTGGGAAAAGAGAATGGAGGAAGAGAAAGGAGAGCATTTAAACTCAGGTGTACACAATTATGGCAGCCGGGGGGGGGAAATGTGGACTCAGTGGAAGTTGCCAGTATGTCGCCACCCCAAATTAGAAGCTGGGGAGGGGCTGTGGATTAGTGGAAGAGCCCATCTGACAGCAGGGCCCATTTTAAAAATTAACAGGGAACTCAAGCAACTCTATTATTGCAACTAGCTTTTTTGTATGCATCTAAAATGTTTTATGAATAATAATAATAATAATAATAATAATAATAATAATAATAATAATATCCCACCCTCCCTGCCTAGGCAGGCTCAGGACGAATCAGGATGTATAAATGAGGAAGTGGGGCAATAGTGAACACAACCCAAAGCAGAGTTAGGTAGTTAAGCACCACTACAAGGAGCTGCGGTGGCTCAAGTGGTTAAGACGCTGAAGTGCAGGCTGTGGAAGGTCGGTAGTTCAGCAGTTTGAGACCCGAGTGTGCCACATGACGGAGTGAGCTCCCGTCTCTAGTTCCAGCTCCTGCCAACCTAGTAGTTCGAAAGCAAGAAACTGCAAGTAGATACATAGGTACCACTTCAGTGGGAAGGTAACAGCGTTCCGTGCGCCTTGGTGTTTAGTCATGCCAGCCACATGACCACGGAAATGTCTTCGGCTTTGAAACAGAGATGAGCACCGCAACCCTAGAGTCGGATTCAACTGGCTTTCGAGAAAGAGAACCTTTACCTTTAAGCACCACTAACTGCATCAGATATGAAGCTGGCAATTTTATTCCAGCATGCCATTGAATTTTTTCCCGTTCTTTAGTTTACTGGTTATAGGACTGAGTCGCGGTGGTGAGTTTTACCTGAGTCTGATGATCGTTTAAATTATAAACTGTTTGCTTTTAGAGAGATTTGTTTTAATTTTTAGCTGCTCTGAATAAGTGCATTGGAAAACCAGAATTATAAAATTAATAAACAGAATAAACCCAACCTAATGCTTCTAGAATTTAAGAGGTTTGAGTTAGCAATGCCATACCTTTTCAAGTTAATGCCACTCTTTTTCCTCACTGGTGGACTAATGTAAGAATAAGGAACCTTGAACCCGTGAGAGTTAACTCTAAAGGAAACAGCATAAATTGCTTTCAAAGAACCATGTGAAGACATGGACGAGGACCAAGTTTCACATACCTTACCGGCTAATACAGCTAACTCTAAAAGATCTGAACAGGACTATAATATTAGGGTAGAATTTTCAAAGTCTTATTTAGTTTCACACATGAAGCTGCCTTCCATCAAGTTTAGTATTGTACACTCAGACTGGCAGCAGCTCTCCAAGGTCAGAGGCAGGGGTCTTTTACATCACCAACTGCTTGGTTCTTCTAACTGAGGATGCTGGAAATTGAACCTGGGACCTTCTGCAAGCAAAGCAGAGGCTCTTCCACTAATCCACAGCCCCTCCCCAGCTTCTAATTTGGGGTAGTGACATACTGGCAACTTCCACTAATTCCACCTTTCTGCTGTAGCTCCCCCCCCCCCAATAATTCCTTAGAGTCCCTTATGTAGCATTTTGCGGAGATCAGTGAGTTGCAGTGAAGGGAGCAAGAGAATTCCATTCCACAGATGGAAAACCCTTTCCCTTTCTGTGTATGTATATATAACCATGAGTGTTTGCTGCTTGCAGGAAAAAAATATTGACATGTAGACAAAAAAAATGGATAAATACTGTTGTTAAGCTACAATTCTATTCTTGACATATTTCTCAACTGTAATGAAGCCAATTGCCTGTGGTGTTTCAAGGCCCCCCCCCCCACTTGTTTGTTAAGTTCAATGTATAACTCTGATAGAATTGGAGTAATTTTATCCCAACTGTGGTGACAGTGGAAAAGTGCCATCAAGTCGCAACCAACTTATGGCAACCCTGTAGAAGTGGTTTGCCACTGCCTGCCTCTGTGTAGTGCTCCCGGTATTCCTTGAAGTCTCCCATCCAAATATTAAACTGGGCCAACCCTCCTTAGCTTCTGAGATCTGACAAGATAGGGCTAGCATACACTGGGCTATGCAGGTCTGGACAGCTGTATTGAATGTAAAATTGAAATGCACCTAGGGTGAAATCAACAGAATTATATTTCTTATGTTTTCTCCCTGGTGTCTTTGCAGCATATCTAGTCCTATAACTGACAAAGTGGAATAAGTCATCTGTAGATTTTTTTACAGCTAGTGCCAATGTTCAATGCAACTCTCAAGACTTGCTTTTATTATTTACTTTGGGGACTATATGTCCTGCACAGATTAGTAAAGTACACTTTTTATTCAGGCAAGAGTAACTTACTAGTCTTCCATATATACCCGGAATTTGCCCAGTTTTCTTCTGCTGAATTAAAGCTTCAAGAACTTTTCCTCGGCTTTTATTCATTGCCAGGGAACTTCTTGCTTCTTCCACTTTCTGACGTAACTCTCGAGTATAATTTTTGATTTCTGCTTCTTCTTTTACAAATTTGTCAAGTTCATTGTTTCTCTTTAAAAAAAATCCATTTATAATTATTGAAAATCCCACAAGCTTTAAGAAATTTAAGCTTTAGGTTTACTTACAGGATATCAACTAAAATATTTTATTTGGTTTTATGAAACATCAAATCATAATTATTTTTAAACTATCTAAAGAATGAAACAAATATACTGAGATTTTTCTGAAAAAAATCTGTTTTTCTACTGATACGACACTGTGGGATTCAAATGTACTTTATTTAAATTTCTGTAATAATCAATATAACTTTAAATAATATTTTAAAACTCTGATGTATAAAAACCTATCTTCTGATTGTGCAATTTTACACTGATCATTCACTGGGAGTTCATTCTAGGACAAAATTTGAGGGACCCAATATATAACTGGCTCTTCCATAGCAATATGATAATTTCAAAATCTGGCTGTGCAGTGGGAAATCAAGTGATCCAATTCTCTTCTTGCTTCCAAGTAAATATATTTGGGCTCAAGATATGTGGTTACATAGCAAATTTCAGATTTAATTTAATCAACTTAAGCATGCATGAGAAGATATGTCAAATGTTCTCTGGTGATAACTACATTTGCTACAGAATTAATAAGCACTGGGAAGAGACAGGGAATGATGCATTATTGTCTTGAAAGCAGGAAGGTGACTTTCCTCTGCAACTGTACAACAGCACTGTTATCAACTGGATTGCAAAGGAAACTTTTCTGGGATCCAGTGTCCCACCTGTTCCATTATTTGTAGCTAATAATGTAATATATTGTTTATTGCTAAGAACAAAAAAGGAATCACAATATAAAAATTAAATATGCATAGGATGAGTTAGAATTCATCCAAATGTAATACAGACACATGAGACAAATGGACCATACATGATTTAACAATTAAGTCTAAATCTAGCAGGGAGAAAGTGACCATGAACACACAAAAATCAGAGCATACAAATACCTTATGAATTTCTATACACAATTTACATTTCTAAATTATGATTCTCTACACACATCATGCTGAACAATCTATATCTATTTTCTGGGCGGCACAGGCATAGTTTGTGTAACAAAATGTATTTTTATCTACAGAAGTATAACAGATTTCTTCAGAATCACTGTGGAATGCAGTGTGATTGAGGATGCTTGAAAAATCTTTCCCTAACAAGGTTTACTCAAAAGAAAAACTGCATTCCACAGTCCATTGATCAAATACATAAATGACTGATGGGATTTTAGCATATCTACCTCCCTGATATATCAAAAGCTTAGTTTGAAAACATAAGGTAGAAAAAGCCCCACAGGGAACAGAAGGACATCTTAGAAAATTTGGGGGGTATGATTCAATTCTTTAAAATGCATAATCATCACAGTGAAAAACTGAAAAAAATCCAACAACTATAGCCTCAGTTGCAAAATTTTGTGCATCAGCCTATAAAATCTACCAGTTGCTTTCGTTATCGGAGTTTATGTGAATACCACCCATTTATATATTACTATTTATATTGTTTATTTTAATTTGTGTTATTTTTACCAATATCAATTTTAACTTTGTGTTTGTTTGTTTTTTGTAGTATTTTATCTATGCTGGTCTTTGACCGTACAATAAAAATTGAAATTTGAATCTGAATTGTGACTAGCCCAAGATCTCCCACCATGTGGAAAAGTTGGGAATCAAACCTGTTCTCCAGATATCAGTTTGCCACTCTTAACCACTACACTAGTGTACGCCACTACACTAAAGCATGACCAAGGTAGACAGGCACTTCTAACTCCCCATTACTAGTTATTTAATGAGGGCCTCCATCTTTTCAGAGACCTTGATTTTGACAACCTAAAATTAAAATGAAGAGTATGAAATACTCTTTAAAATACAACAAATCTAACCTTTTTTAGATCGTGTTCAGCTTGAGGCAATTTTGATTCCAGCTCTTTGATAGCAGCTAACCGTTCCTTAAGCGTTTCTGAGGCAGTCTGAAGAGCTTCTTTAGATTTGTTTAACTGAGATACTGCAGTATTATGACGACTAAGGTAGAGATCAAGTTCTGATTGGGCCACATCCAAGTCTGAACGTGCTTCATTAACAGTTTTGCTGAATTCCATCAGTTCTTTTTCTTTATCCTGTGAAAATATGAGGGTGAAATTATGTACTGCACAAAGATGATTTTCCTCACAATGGAACTGAACATAGCATTCCTCACAATGGAAATGAACATAGCAACCTCAACAAATGTCAGTCTTCCACTGTCTGTACTGTTCTTTTTCATATGAACACTCCTTACATTGGAAACAACTCTTTCTTTGCTTAGCCAAATGCATCACCAGGCCCACAGTGACAGGTGATGAATATGGACAAGATCTCCTTTGAAATATATAGTGCCCCAGACCAATGTTCCCTCTAAGCTGTGGAGTCCTGTGAGCAAAAATTCTACTTTGTGAGCTACTGGCATTAAAGTTCTGAGCGAGTGACTTGGCTACTGCCTAAATTAGTTTGCTCTGAAGCCATTCTTCCTGAGCTAAGACAAAAATGTGTGAGCTGGAGGCTAAAAAACTGTGAGCTAGCTGACACTAACTCAGCTTAGAGGAAACACTGCCCCAGACCCTTTTAAAATGCTCTTTTCATGGTGCAGATATAGGGGAAAGTATACAAGTAGTTTTGTCCCAATTGCCTTCGAAAGAAGTTTCAAGATGGCTGAAGCGGAGTCTGTTAAGTCCCTTTGACCTATTCATCTTCATTTGCTCTGTTCTCCTCCGTGGGTCATTTGCTTCTTTCTTGTTTGTTTCTTTACTCATTAATGTACAGGGTGACAAGTGGGCAGAAAACTGGAAATGTACACTATCTTGGGGATTAGGTAGGGCCATGGAAGGAAGGAAGGAGCACAAAAATAAATGCTTGGTTTTACTCGGGCTATTATCTATTTTAAATCTTTAATTGCAAGCCACTTTGCTATACTTGCTGGTGTTACAGAATGTGCATTTCTGAACATGTGCAGAACGCCTTTTACTTACCAACAACAACTGTCAAGATCCTGCCTTCGCCTCCCAGAAAATGTGGGATTAGGGCTAAAGGAGATGTAATGCTCAAGCAAGCTTAAACTCCAGAACCTTTCACTACAGCAAAATAAGTACATTAATGCAGAAGGTCTGAGGGGACATAATAACCAGACATTCTGAAGATCCAGTACCAGGCTTCCTGGGGAACGGGGTACACAGAATAAATGAGATACCAAGGCCACCCTGTTGGACCATATGGAAGAATAATAATTCCACATCTTGAAGCCCTCCAACACAGAAAATAAATGGCTTTATAGCTGGCGTGAGAGCACATGTAATTTGCCAGCCAGTGCCTTCTAGAGACCAACTATTATTCAACCAGGCAACTAAGAAAATTACTAATTTAATTCTTAACATCCTATAACTCTTTTATTCTTAAAAAAATGATAATTGTTTATATGATCCAAAAGGAATAACTAGCACACTGTAAGTATTGACACAAACCTCTTTCTCTTTCTGTAGTCCCTGTGTTTCCTGCTTAAGGCTGTCCATAACTTCTTTAAGTTTTGCCTCTGCCCTTTCCTTTTCTTTTTCCAGAACTTCTCTCTTAGCAGTTGCCTCTTTAACGGTAGCCTCACTAGTGGCAGGAACACTTTTCAAGTCTTCAACCTATGTGAAAAAGCTAGCATTACTTGACAAATAAACTGAAACAAAAGGAATATTTTCCCCAATATGTAAGCTTGTCATTTCATATGAGTCAGTAACTAGAAAACCAGACAAAATGTCCAATTTAAATAACTAACTCAAAGAGCACCAGGATAAACAGTATGTTGAAATAACTAGCCTTTAAAAGTGATATTTTAACACTTGCCAGTGAAATTTATCCATTAAATGTATTGTTCTCACAAGCAATTTATTTCAACACACTGTTCATAACACTGTGTTACACTTTTGACACCTTGGTTCATGACTGAACTTTCATTTCAGAAGAAGGAAGAAGAAGGAAGAAGGAAGAAAGAAGAAGAAGAAGGAGAAAGAAGAAGAAGAAGAAGGAGAAGAAGAAGAAGAGGAAGAAGAAGAAGAGGAGGAGATTGGATTTATACCCCAAACCTTCACTCGGAGTCTCAGAGTGGTTTATAATCGCCTTTCCCTTCCCCTCCCCACAACAGACACCCTGTGAGGTAGGTGGGGCTGAGAGAGCTCTCTTGAGAACTGTCCTTGAGAGAAAAAGCTCTGGAAGCACTTGTGACTGACCCAAGGTCACACCAGCAGCTGCATGTGGAGGCTTGGGGGATCAAACCCAGTTCTCCCAGATTAGAGACCGCACACTTAACCACTACACCAAACTGGCTCTACTTCCTCAGAATCAGATTCTCTGCCATTAATAACTGGTTTGCCATGCAGATCAAATCCAGCTCTTTCAATCCTACAACCCTGCCTTAAGGCCAAAGAGAGCAGAGAAACTTATGTAATAGCCATAGCACATTGTTACATATCCCAGCTCAAACACAATGACAGAGATTATGGAGACAGCAGATATACAAAGCTGATGTTTTCCCCAGCAGTGGAAACGCACTAAAGAGTTGAGGCTGCTTCAAGTATGGGCTCTGAGCCAGTACAGATGACAACACTGCCTTGAGCAAGTGCTACCCTAGAATAGTGTCATGGTTTATATGGCACTGCCATGGGAAGGGGAGATTTAACTACATAACTACAGAGATGCATGGCAGAATGTACTATTGGATTATTATCTGTGTGTGCTCTCTTTCAGTCAGGAAAAACAGAGAGAAAATGCATACATAAAAGTGAACATACATAGAAAGCTGTAGCATATTGCTATACAAGGGAAAACATAATAGCACCTATACAGACTGCTGTTCGTATGGCTCAAAACTTGCAAACACCGTGCTGGACTCAATCCTAATTTCCTGCAAGGATTTTTTTTTACCATTTCAGGAGACCAAGCAAATGCCTAATAACAAAGAAGCTGAAGATTTATTCTCTGTATTCAGTACTTCACTTTTGCCAGCAAGAATACATACGGCTAGTGAAATCTATTTAAATAGACGTTACTTTTACTAATTCTTTGTCCCAGAGATGTCTTACCCAGAAATAAGAAGCTGAAGTCAGTGAGATGTAGTTCTAAGTAATCATGCAGAGGACCAGGAAGCATTCTTACCATGGAGGGTCCCTTTGTAATCAATGAGATTTACTTCAAGTAAAAATATTCTAGCTCAAATTCCAGGTTTGATACGCCTATTCCCAGGTTCCTAATTTTTAATAGCATATCTCATTTAGAACTTCCTTTCAGATACTTATCATAATGAAACATCACTTCTCTTTTGCAAGTTATGCTTTAATAGGTTTCCCCCCCTTGAGAAAGGCACAGTGAAAGATTGGAAATTTACAGGTGTACCTTTTCTTTATCCTTCTGAAGCTGCTTCTCTAGTTTTTTAGACTTGCTTTTTGCATGTTTTAGTTTTTCCCTGACTTGAACATCCTCCAAATCCAGCTGTGTAAATTTCTTTTTATTTTCTTCAATAAATGCTGTGATTTTATTGAGTTCTCTAAAGAGAAGGAAAATGCTGATTACATTTGCAATAAATTAAAATAGCATGGTCACACTAAGCTAGTTTACTTTTACAGAAGATGAAAATGTCATGCTTATTACTCAACAGCAAATGGAGTGCATATTGCACTCTTTCAAATCTTGTTAATGCCTGTAAGGTAATAGCACTGTACTTACTTTTCCACTTCTTTCAGAGCCTTATTTTTATCTTTCATTTCATCTTCCAGCTTACTGCTTCTTTCGTTAACTTCTTTAGTGTCTTCAAGTATTTTTTCTTTTTGTGTTTCCAGTTCACTTACCCGTTTCTGCAACTCATAACTGAACAAATGTTAAAAGAAATTTTATATCACATAACTGCAGAAAATGTTGTTCCCGTGATCTTAAATATAGCTCCACTGGTAAAATGCACCCCATCCACCAGAGTAAGACTCAATGACTAGCAGAAGCTAGGGATTTCTTTTACTGAAATGAAGCTAGTCAAGATTAATTTCAAAATGTTCCATCACTCATTTTGTGGGTTGAATATTTTGTAGTACTACCACCTCGCTATACAGTTATCATTAGAATTAGGGGAATACTCAGCATGATTCAGAAATATAAACCAGTAAGGTATTTTCTGGGAGGATGGTAAGGGTTGAAAGCAAGACCTGGACCGCCCCCAACAGCCTCTGAGACAACATCCTATGACCCACAGGTAAAGCCCATGTCCTCCTACTGCTGGCCAAAATGCATAAGGACGTAGCATTTTAAAAGGAAAGTTAGAATATTTTACAAGCACTGTGTGCGACTTTTTAACAATGATACTTCTATTGCTAAGTCCCAAGCACAGCATTATTGTTAAAGTCCTGCATAGGCCCTCTTTGCTCAAAGTTTTTTCCCCGAAGCCTTTTTGTTTTTTTTCCGAAAAATTGGAAAAATTGAAAAAAGAAAAGGAAAAAAACTGAGGACAATTAAGTCCTAGGTTACAAACTGAACTCTCCAATGCAAGAACAAGATGCATTTCTTCCTTTAGGAGGTGCGATTGTCAGAAGAAAATAAAAAAGTTTCAGTTTTGTTTTTGCATGTGGGTGGGTATTCTGTAATAATTGTTTGGATACACTATATTTTTAATATGCTAGTTGTGATAATTTCATGCCAAGTAAAAATGTCCATAGTCATATTTTATGTTCCTAAAGTAACAGAATGACTTTCAAACTAGAAAAGACAAAAGAAATGCTATTGTAGCAATTTTTTTCAATTTTTCCGAAAATTTCCGTTTTTTTCCGAGCTTCAAAATTTCCAGAAATTTTACATCTCTAGCCATAATACAACAAAGCAACACAACTTGCTTGAATGCCAACATGATTTGTTTACTATGCTGAGAAGAAACAACAGGATGGTGAACTGATGCTAGCAAGACCTGACCACTACAATGTACCTCCTAGTATACTTAGAGAGGGAAGTAGATTTAGTTTAAAGTACAAGATGTATAAGGACTTGCCGGGGGGGGGGGGATTTCATTTTCCGCTGCATCCCTTCCTTCACTATTGACTCTATTCCTTCCCTTGGCAGCCCCCATAGCCCTTTTCCTGCTTCCTTCTCTTCTTCCCACCCACAGGCCAATGTACCTTTATGTGCTCCCTTTGCCTTCAGCTTTCCCTCCTGTCCTCCCCCTAGAAGCCTCTTCCTAGGAAAAGCCTGCCTCAGTTGCATGGCAAGTGCTAAGCTAAGTGGTGCTTTTCCGGTGGTCACTACCTGTCCGAGTGAGATATCCTCCATTGGGGACATGACAAGGGAAGGGGATGATACCCTTTCATGACTGTTTTTTCTAAGTCCACCCTTGCTTGGAAGGCTAGCAGCCTCCAAAATGGCCACTGAAAGGTCAGTAAGCATTATTTTCTTAAAACTGCAGGCACTGTTTCTATTGTTTTGAGGAGTTTTCATCCTCTGATTTATTTTTTAAGATTTCAAATTTTTTTGCAAGCGTGGGGCTTCCTTTGGGTTTGTAGAGAAACCCTGTACCCATCTGTCCCTAGCTCCATTTTGCTGATCTATTAATCCAGATCTATGGCCCACTTTTGAACTAGTTTTACTTCTCTTGCAGCCTTACCCAATTCAGACCCTCAAACTGAATAACAGGGTACCCATACACCACTATTTATGAATTATATTATTGGTCCTGTAATAGTCCCACCTCCACGCCCTGCAAAGATAATCTTACTCACATGTAATATTGACATATCTTATTCTTTTCCTTGAACATCTTATTTTCTAAAGAAAGAAATTCAAGTGCTTTGTTCCGCTCTCCTTCCAAGGCATCTTTTTCTTTTTCCACCATTTTAACTCGGTTCAACTGAAAAAAATATATATACAATTTACCAACTTTAAACATTGAAACAGCCTTACTTATATGTTTATTAAGAACACTTTATGTACAAGAGAGGTAAAAACTTCATGACTGTCAATGTATCGACTACCACTTGAACAAACATTCCAAATACGAAAGGTAAAGTGTGCACCTAAACATGCAGCCTCCTCTTCCCTGGCTGCTTCAGTTCAGGAACACCTTACAAGTTCCCTCCCACCCAATATTCATAGTAACTCAAGGTCTAATAAAAAAGACAGCATTTAAAGTTATAGCCTATATTTACACTCAGTCATGAATAATGCAGTCTTACCTTCTCACCTCTCTGTTCATTTAGTATCTCAACTCTTCGACATAATGTTTGAATGGGCTGTATGAATCGTCCTGATCCTATTATATCTTCTAAATACTCAAGCATGCCTTCATTGTGCTCATTTTGCCCTTTAGGCTTCATCATTGCTATTTGTTCAACTTCCCCCTACAAAATAATACAATAAAAATTCTACAAGACGAAATAACTGCTCCAAGGTACAGGTGTAACTACACAAGAAAATGTTTGAGACCGAAATCATCAGAAATCTTGTCAGTGATACTCAGTGACTCAGGAGCCACATGTGGGTCTCTGATCAGTTGTTTGTGGCTGTTCTGAGCACTGTTCCCAAATGTGACATCTACTCAATTTTTCAGAAATCTGGGCAAGGCCCTTAGCCAGTGGGGCTTGCGGTTAGCAGGTGGTTTTCACCTTGAAACAGTTGGTGCCTGAGAAGCAGGTAAAGCTGCACGCCTTATGTCAGGGATGGAAGTAAATGTAGCTCTTTTGGTTGATGGTGAATGGGGCTCTCTGTCTTAGGCAGAATAAATGCACATGTCAATTTGATCAATGAAATATTTATGATGGCTTTCCGCTGGTCCAGATCCCAACTAATGTTTAAGTTTTTACTCTCACCCAAAGACCGTCAAGAAAATGTGCAAACAAAAACCAGACATAGATTAACCACAATGCTTCAGGCAAGTCACAGTAAAATTTGAAAATGCTTTTAGGGTATAGGATGAGGTTATTAATTAATGATGTGATTACAACTATTAGACTGGATCAGAAGCCAATACATTTTTTTAAGTTCCTAACTAACAAGAGGCAAGAAGCAGAGACTGGGAACAAGACAGACAATTTTCAAAATAGAAGTATCCAAAAAGAAACGCAGGAAACAGGACAGTTAAGGATTACCACATTGATTTGTTTTGATTTGAATTGTTTTATGATGATTTTACCAGATTTTAATTGTTATTTATATACTATGTACAAAAAATGTTTTAATGAATGTAAGCCGCCCTGAGCCTGCGTAGTGGGGAAGGCAGGGTATAAGTTGAATAAATAAATAAATAAATTACAGAGTAATAGAGCTGCTCTACACATTGGGATGGATCCAGGGCAGATAGAGCTCTTGTGCAAGTGGAAAGAAAAAGACTGCAGTAGCTACTTGCATTAAGTAAAACTTCTTGTATCCCCACTTGTGTTTCCACTTGTACAAGACCTGGTGCAACGGACTTCTAGGCACTATAATACATATGGAGGAAAGTGTTTGGTGTTGCACAAGATTTTATACAAGTGGAACTGCACTAAGTTCATTTATATTTCCATTTGCACATTGCTGGATCCAAATTAAACGTGCAGAACATTCTACACAGATCTTCACCATTACACGCAGAATACCCATGCCAGTGCCAAGTCAATTCAATCTGAAAAATCCACAAGGCAAGACCCAACGAAGCTGCTATATGGAAGTTATCACCCACACACCAAGTAATGTAAGGGCCTCTCTACACATCTGCTATAGGGAAGTCTTAACAGAAGGCAATTGCAGGTTAAGTTGCTATGGAATTATACGTATTAGTCATATATGTCCTAAACTCAGGGGTCATTTCGTAGAAAAAGAGCTAGGGGAACTCATTAGCATAACTCATTAGCATATGCCACACCCCCTAACATCAGGGGCCCGGCAGTGGACCTGCAAGGACGGCGGGAGTGCGAGGAAGCCCTGCCAAGGCCCTCCCTGGCCCCAGGCAGGCAGGGGTGGGGAGAGGCAGGGAGGAAGCAATTTACCCTCCCTCTTCTCCTGCCTCCTCCTGGCTGAATGAGGGCTGGAAGCGGGGTAGCCGGAAGCAGGGGGCGGGGCTTCATCGTGTGCCCCGCCCCCACAACTCACCCGGGGGAACTGCGATCCCCCGCGTTCCCCCCCGAAATGACCTCTGCCTAAACTGAAATAAATGTGACCAAATTTATTAAATGTGACCAAAGAATAGCTTTCTGGTGGGCTGTCTATAAATTCAGATGGTTGCACAAAATTTGGCAGAGAAGTTTAAAGCTCTTAAACTGGCAGAAAATGTGGCCCAAGCCTATTTAATTAAGAAATGCTAAAAACCCAAGTCCATGAAACAGGCAAGTTATCCACTTTAAGTCTTTTGAAGCCATGAACTTACAACTGACATACTAGTTGTCAGATCTTGCAGGGACTGGGTTCATGGGCTGTGCTTCTTTGTTTTATTGCAAGGCTACTGTAGCCTTCTCACCGATCACCAATGACCTCATAAGCAAATATTTTATTCTTTAAGGAAGGCATACGGTATCACTTCTCCCGCCAATTATGTTCATTCTCTCCTACTTCTATGTAGAACTTTGGGGATATATGCTGTTGGGTGGAGCAATGGAATACTTAATTTGCATATTGGGATGAATGTGTGTAGTGAGTGACTGGGGAAAAAAAACAACCTGGGTAGGGGGTGGAGCTGGATTGCTGAAAGGCCTCAGCTGAAGAAGGTTTTGTCTGGTGCAGGCCCTCCCTTGATGGACATCACTCCTTCTGGAGGAGGTTAGCCCCGAGACCATCTGTCTTTGAACTGAAGCTGATTTCTTCTCTCGGATTGTGAGGAGAGAGGTCCAGAGAACTTTCCTTCCCACTGGAGGACTGTTTCTGAGGGACTGCGGCTGGACCAGCTCCAACAAGAGAACAGTGCTTCTGGAATACTGACTACTGGACCTTTGGTTAGGAAGGGAAAGGAGTTTGGGGTGGGGAGTATAATACCCTGTGTGTAGAACTATATTTTCCTTGTGGCAATAAATAGTTGCTTTGCTTAAGCCAAGGTGTGTGAGTGGGAGGGGGGCTTTAAGAAAGGAGGCCCTAAGCCTTGAATTTCCACTTATTTTTGACACCTGGGTTACACCTATGTCTCTTCTTATACAGTTTGTCTCGTTGGATACATCCTTGACTGGACTTTCAGCTGATAGCTGGTAAGCTGACCTCACTACACCAACCATGAATTCACACAGTTCTTCCCCTTCCGGGGGCCATTAGAGCAGGCTTTTGGCAGTGTCCTCAGCCCCCAGACTTTCTTCGCCACCTGATGGTGCAGGCCTTTTTGTATTTGGGCCAAGCTATGCTCCAGTGCTGATGCCCAGCAGCCCCTCTCTTCCACAGTCTCCTATTTAATTATACAGGAAATGATGAACATACAGAACTGGATTCTATGCATCACCAGCAAAAGGCACTGAAAGAATCCCTCCCATCCTGCTTAAGAACATAAGAAGAGCCCTGCTGATTCAGACCAGCAGCCCATCCAGTCCAGCATCCTGTCTCACACAGTGGTCAACCAGTTCCTCTGGAGAGTCAATGATAGGGCATAGAGACCAAGACCTTTCCCTGATGTTGCCTCCTGGCACTGGGATTCAGAGGCTGACTGACTTTGAATGTGCAGGTCCCCCCTCAGTCACCATGGCTAGTAGCTACTGATAGACCTATCATCCATGAAATTATCTAATCTCCTTTTAAAGCTGCCTATTCCTGCTTCCATCCTCTGGCAGCAAATTCTAAATTTTAATCACTCTGTGTGTAAAGAAGTATTTCCTTTTGTCTGTCCTGAATCTACTGCCCATGAGCTTCATTGGATGCCCTTGAGTTTTAGAATTTTGGGGGAGAGAGGGGGGGAGAAATCCTTTGTCAACTCTCTCCATCTCATGTATAATTTTATAAACCTCTATCATGTTCCCCCTTTAATCATCTCTTTTCTAAACAGAAAAGTCCCAGACCTTCTCCAGGCACCTGTTGAGGATTTCCATAAGACTGATTTGACTCAGCTGTTAAGCAGAAGTACATCTGAGTGTCATCTACATATTAGAGGCACTTTACTCCAGATCCCGATGATGTCTTCTAGCATTTTCATGTGGATGTTAAATAGCATGGGGGACAAATATGGAATCTCCGAGGTATACTACAGCATATGTATACCAAAAGGCACTGGATTCCTGAACCAGCTATATGAACTATATGTGATGCTATATCACAACACTAATCAGAGAAGGTAAGTGGAATTCATACAGGTAAGGGAGGAAAGCGAGAGGACAGAATGAGATTTCAATACACTCCGAATTTCCTAGCCATGGTGAAGGGACTGCAGAGGTAACATTAGCAGGGTGCCAGATAATTCCTGGAGGACTAATTTCCTATCAGCCACCTGTGAGCCTCAAAAAGGTGATGCCAAGGGTTAGCAGTCTCATATGGATGAAAAGGAACACAACACAGGTAGCTATATGAAGAGGAGAAAAGCAGGTCATCACATTATCAGAAGTGCCATTAGTGAAACAGTCAAGAGTGGAAATTTTGTCCTCTGTCCTAGTCTCAGTATAGCTGGCCTGTGTTGCACAGATTTTTATTACCATGATTCTGCATTCTTTGGTGTCACCACTCACAAGTGAATGCTAGTGAAAGAACAAGAACAATCTGCTGCCTGATTCAGTGTCTTCTGGTGGCACTGTACAGAAACCAACCCAGGCCTTAAATTTTCTTCACCTCTACGAGCCATCCCCACAATGGAGGAGGTAGAGTCATTCTTCATTCTTCGGTGTTCCATATTTTTATGATAACAATGTCTAATTATTGCTACCACAAAGCCTAATAATTTTATTAACGTTACAATGAAAGTGCTAGTATATAACTACAGGGGTAACCCTAGCTGTCATCACCACAAAAAAATCTAACTTCTTATAGTAGCCTCCCCAATTTTTCATAATTCCACCATTGCTTATAAAAGCTCCATTTAATTGAATGTTGGACCCAGTACAGAAAACAACTGGTTAAGTAATAAATTCATCCATCATCACAGAATGGTGTAAAGTCAAATTTACACACAAGCAAGATATAACAAAAAGTTCATGCATACTCATTTTTATGTCATACAATAAAACATTCTGATGCAAAGTGCTAAATAAATTTGGTTGCGCTCAGCCAGCCTTTTCGCTTAATCTCAGCCCCTTCCCTTCTTTACTATACCCCCCATTCCACATGACTTTTGTCCATGCAGGTCCCATGATCACAAACAGAGCCTTTTGCTGTAAAATAGGACTCTCTTTTCACCAGTGGAAAACCTGGCTGAAACTGGGAGAACTTTGTACTTCTTCCACTGAGAACTATCACAACTGCATTTAGTCTATGCCTCCAGTACATACAAGCAAACATCAAGATTCAGGGCTAATAAGATTTTAATATAAGCCTATTTTAAAGGGAAGATACTGTGTTATACCATAAACCCATTTAAAATAACCTCAACAAACACTGAGCCAAATCATGTGTCATGATGACAATGACAGCAATAATAACTTACTAAATACCTAAAGGCACTAAAACCTTCATCATGTCTGGACAGGCTACAGATTATGTGCACACTTTTTACATATTAGTAACAATTCATAAATTTTGGAGGAGTAGCTATGTTAGTCTGCTATGGCAAGTACAGTTAAAGGCACCTTAAAAATAACTGACATAAGCTTCTGTAGGGCAGAATTCACTTCCCCTGTGCATGCAGCTGACCAGGAAAGTTTATGCCACAATAAATTAACAAACCAGTTTTAATCCCACATTACACAAAAACAAAACGAGAATCTTTGTTGAATCTGCAAATTCATATTATTGTACTTCAGTCTAATAGCAGATCTGTAATATGAGTCTCAGTATATGCATAATGTTCAGCTACAAACTAGGGACTAAAGAGAATCAATGAAGTGCAGGTTGAGTTGAGCTGCATAGTTTTAGCCTACCCAAAGAAGAGGATCTTTTTTGCATTTGAGTACAGCAGATCAATCCACCCGCATGCATCTTCCAGATAATAACAGCTAATAGCAAAACAGCAACAACGCATCACTGAAAACCGGAAACTGTCAATTTAAACCCATACTATATATTTGGATAGAGAAAAAAACAGTTTTAAGAAGTGAAAGGACATGTGGCTTTTAAATTAAAAGATAGGTATCATACAAGTATTTTCATTTTGAAAATAGCCTTCTAAAATACTTTTCCTCAGTACAAACATACTAAAACCTACAGTTTCTTTAAACTTATCTTTTACTTCTTTTCTATATAAACAATGAATCATAGGATAAAACCTGCTTTTTAAGGTCAAACATGGCACAGAAGATAATGTACTATATTATTATGGGCTTGATAAAACAAGCATAGCATTCACACATAACAACAGGCACTAAAGCTAGGAAGTGACGTCCTGTACCTTATTCAGCTCAGTGGATCATTTTGTCTTGGAGTTTTTAAAAAAACTTCTACTGTGTGTGCGCTAACTACCCAAACCCCACAAATATCTCGATTCTCAAATAAGATGTTTACAACTACCTATCAACCAAAATTTATTCTAACCTGGAAAGACTTCAACTCAGCACCACCATTTTTTGCTTTTAGAAAATTCCAAGTATTCAGGTTATAAACAGGGATCAAAACAGAGGCCTAGATTTTAAAATAAAATGTAATTTGTGATTTTATTTACCATCCTAACACTGCTTAATTGACTGAACCATACAAAGTGTGGGAATTCCTAATCACAGGCCTCCCTTAAAAAAAAAAAAACAGCTGGAGGATACAGATGGCTAAGGAATATTTTGTAGGGGCAAACAGCATTTTTTTTAAAGGCAAGGTAATTTAAATCTGGAAGAGTATGAGGAAGGATTAAATACCAGTTTTCCTAGTGCCAGTACTCCAACTGAATTTGCAGTCTCCCAGCTGATTTGAATTTTTTTCCTTCTGAAAGTCACACTAGGTTATCTGTTAAATAAAGCACTGTATTGTGCCCATTTTCTATCATTGATATAATTGCTGCAATACAGCAGAAGGCTCAGTTTAATCGTAAAACAACATTTTAAATTGCTATATGAAAAAATTGTATATTATTTTCCACAAAGACATACATGAAGTAGAAATGAGATAACTATTTTAAAATCAATCATCTTTTTGTGGGCAGGTGTGATAGATACCAATTTATTCTGCTATATATTCTACACACACCAATTTATTCTGCTATATATTCTCCAAACAGGGCATTTTCATTTTAGACTCATTTATAGTTTTTCATTAAGAGTGACATATCCTCTTTCACTAGCCTTCTGACTATTATGTGCCAGTTTCAGCCACCAAAGCAATCTATCTTTTTGTACTACTGAATGTGTAACTGTACTACAATCCACTAAGACATCTAAATTTAATTAATAAAAATTAAGGGCTATATTTCATACATGTTTTTAACTTATTTAAAAGCCTTTTCTACTTTGCTACTAGAATTTTCATAATTTTATTTGTAAATATTTGTGGACTATTATAATTTAACCATATTATTCTATACCTTTTGAACCAGGGTTGTGGGATAAACAATACAAGAGCAGAAATATTCCTACAGAATCAGAGTAGCTTAATTCTATTATTTTGGAGGTACAAGCATATCTAGAAAGTTAGATTGAAATATTAATAAAGTGCAAGTCACACAATTCCACTATATTTTGTAGTATGCTGCTGAAGGGGTAGAAATACTGGAGATAAAGAGCACGAGATATTTTAAGTTTGGGCATAACACCTTCTATGAATTCAAGCAACTTACTAGGGCTGAATCTTGTTTTAATTTAATTCACCAACCCACAATATTCTGAACAAGTCAGATTTTTCATAGGCCTTTAAAGTAAGAGGAACCAACATCACTCAGACTATTAGGATATGTTAATAGAGTTTGTTGATAGAGTTAATAAAAAGTATCTTTAGTGTTATATGCTCATCAAATTAAAGGTACCATAATAGTCCGCAGGAATAACATTTCACCAAGTAACATTTAAGAATGTCACACTAGCTATACATAACTACTTAAAAGTTATTTTGCTACTGTTTGACTGTAGCAATTATTTTAAAACTTGGGGCTCCTCAGAAAGAAATGTGTATTACCTGAAAACGCAAGACAGTTATATACAGATAAACTCTACAGATGATTTGCTTGCTTAATTATACTACGAATGGTCTTTGAACATAAGAACAAGCCACACCCACAACCTTCAGACTTCATCTTCACCATAAGAAATCCACTTTGTACCTAAAAACCACAGGATGTTCAAAATCTGTTCTAATAATCAATTTAGTATTTTAAAAGAACCACTCCCAATTTAAAGTTTGATTAGTAAAGGTAAAGGCTCCCTTGCTCGAAAGCCAGTCAAGTCCGACTCTAGGGTTGCCGTGCTCATCTCCATTTCAAAGCCGAAGAGCCAGCGCTGTCCGAAGATGTTTCAGGGGTCATGTGGCCGGCATGACTAAACACCAAGGTGCACGGAACGCTGTTACCTTCCCACCGAAGTGGTACCTATTTATCTAATTGCAATTTCTTGCTTTCGAACTGCTAGGTTGGCAGGAAAAGCTTGATTAGTATTATATTTAAAAGTATGAACAATAAGCATTATAGGAAGGGTACATAGGAGCTAAATTTATATGAAATGTATAGTGATATTCAGAAATATTGTTTAGTTACACACTCGCACACAAATCACAATTTAAGCCCCAGTTATTTGAATGGGAGAAAATTAAAAACATGCTTAGCTCTCCTACCTGAAAAGCATGGGGACACAAAATACTCAGTTTCGAAGGACCATATACCAATTTTTTAAAAATTACTTTTCCATTACAAACATACAGATTAAATGTGTTTTCAAGTTCTCAAGGACAGAATTATTCAAGAATACAAACCAGTTTCAAATAATTGACCATTATTTGTGACATCTGCCAAAAAAGTTTAGTTTAACAAGAATGTAAAACTGCTGATTTAATTTTTTTCTTCAAGCAGGGATCATAAGTTAATTTGAAATAAATAAATAAAAATTTCAATTACTGCAAGCTGCTCTTTTAAAAGTAGCCTAGTTAATGAATTTAAATACAAACATGTTGCAGCAAAGCACACAATTATAATTTCTTGAAAATGAATCTATTACTAACCCACATAACACAATATATTGAGTTAAAAGCTGCTATTCTATAGAATAAGGGAATCATGAGGAAAAACTATCTCAAAATGCTGCTAATATAGTCTAAATATGTTATAAATAATAGATCATGTATCTTGGCTAATATTCAATAACTCCAGATAAAGGGAGTCCCCCCCCCCCAGTTTATCCTCCCATAATAACCCCCCATCCCCAACCATTAGAAGACTGTCCCTGAAGATGGAGGGGGATATGCCTGCATTACACTCAGCCTAGGCATATTACAGGCTGCAGCTGGAGAGTGAGACTGGCAACCCTTCCATCCACACAGGTCTTTCCATCTGCAACTCTTTGGAGTCCAGTCAAAATGTATTGGCCTTGACACTGGGTGCCCAACAACTAGCAAGTCCAAACAGGTTTAAGGAATCAGTTGCAGGCCTCTAGAGATGCCATCTTGTATCTCATCAGGATATTCTATAGAACAATTAGGTACTCTTTACAGGCATAAAATAATCTCAAATGTTGTACATCCAGTAGGACACATCTGAGAAAGATTTTTCTACTGCAACCCCCAAGTAATTGTCTCAGAGGTCAGGGAACGCACTAGAACAATATTCTAATAGGCAAGAGTACAAATGAACATTCTAATAGTGAATTTTGAGTGTTTAGTCTGAAAGTAAATGTTCTTGCTCAGTTTTGCTGCAGCTGTCAGAAACAACATATGGACAGGAATTTAAGTTTTTTTCAATAAAATAGGCTCAAAATAATTTTGATTCAGTCATTAATTTCTAGCTACTACAACAGATCATAATCAAAGAGTAAGTTCTTAAACAATGTATCTTGCATTACTTTTAAAAAGAGACATCTATTAATAGAGGTTTTTAAAAGAATCATAACTGCACCCTTCTAGGTACTATAAAACCACCACTTAATTGTACATCAACTTATTTCTTAACAGTTGTGTACAGCAGTTAGTATAAACATTTGTTTAGAAAGCATCTGAAGTACAAGTCAGAAGCCTGGTTTAAAATGGGTTCTTTTCCTTGGTGATTTAAATTCTTTTCATTAAAATCAATCCACCTGCCTTCCAGTGTACTAAATGACACCATAAAGCAAGTTTCATAGAGAATCAATCTAGTTTACTCATGCATTTAGTTACACATTTTAAAACTTTGAGTAGCAAAACCTAAGCTACTTTAGAACAATAGAGAATAGCTTGAAAATAGCAGCACTGAAAATAGCAGTGATATTATCTGACTTACCAAACCAAATATAAGCAATATTTCAGTTAGCTCCTTGCCCAAGAAAAATACAATTCCTTCTAGAGATGTGGCTTGCCAGGCCCATTATTTGAGATGCCACAGGTATATGCTAGTTAGGGGTAGGGCTAGTGCCTTATAAAGATTATATTACAATTCTGCATAAACTTTGGCACTATTCCCAAGAGAACTATATATATTATTTAACTTGGGGAATTTTTAAATGGAGCCCTTTCCAGTATACTTTATAGTCCTTTTCCCATAATGAAAACTGAGATTTATGCAATCAGGTATAAAGCAGGTTGTTAAAAAGTCATTAATCTCTTAAAATCTGAGTATCAATACTATCTGTTCATTGTTTTTTGACGATTTTAGAAGCTGTCCATTTTATTATTTCACTTATTATTGGTAATTGTCACCATTAGCATTATTTAAGTGAATAAACACATTTAAGTGAAATGCACTTTTTAAAAATAAAGAGCCCCAAATAAGCATCACGCAAACATTGCAAATATTTGCATCCATGTATTCAGGTATTATTCTTAATACTGTGATTTCCAGAAATCTTAATGAAATTAAAGAAATCTGATACTTTGCTTGCATTTGGTAAAGAGTGAGAAGCATCATTACCGAAAGAAAGCCTAAGTTACTTGCAGTATTTGAATATGTACAAGCCCATAGTACATGATTCTAGAGAACAGTGCTTACAGGCCAGGGATATAAGCCATAATTCAAAGGGCACGTGTCTGCACAAATAGTTTGGCACATGTAAGAGGACTTCTTGCCCTCTTCCTATAGCTCCTTGTGCTTTGTCCAAGGGCATTCCCAAAGCCTTCCTATGATTCAGGCACAGTTTTGGGGGTTGATATGAGTTGTTTACCACCTAGCTCTCTGTTCTTAGCAAATCCTCCGTTTCCTTGTGACTGTATAATATCCTTCAGGTTTTAACATAAATAAATTCCAGCACTAAAATGGAAGCCAGTCATTTCACTTGTTTTAAAATTATTTTAGAAGTAGTATCTCTGAATAGTAACTATGCATGATTTAAAGTAAGGACTATTTTACAATTTGTCAGTATTAATAGATTTAACTGAATATAATTCCTACTCAGTTTAAACATTTTCCTCACATGATTCTTTTGTAGGTGTTTAATGTACTGTTTGGACCACTATCATAAAACAAAACATTAGTATATATCAAATTACATTACGTTTTCTTCAAGGAAAAGGAATTGTTGGTATCACATATGAAGCTTTCTTTAATCAGTATGAACTATGGGAACTTGTTGAAAATGTCTTATGATTTTAGACCCTGACTTCTGCAGTTGAGAAAAATCTTAAAGTGTAAAGTTTCACAATACAACATGGAAATTTGTTGCCCTGGTTGTACATTTAGTGGTTAATTCCAGATCTGTTCATACGTCTGAAGCAAGATAAGATGTCAAAAGACCAAGGCAATGTTTATTACAATCATTTACTTATTTCTATACTTTAAATGTACAGACATTACCACTTTATAGAACAGAAAAGTAAGTGTTGCTTAATCCCTGCCACGCTTAAGCAGCACAATAATATTGGTGTTAAGATTATCTTTACTACACCAATATTTACGTGCTGCTAGGGCGGAACAAGTATAACAATTGTTCTACTCACTTGTCTATCCACAATGAAGCACTAAGTCACCACACTAAAAACTGCAAGTGATTATCTTCCTTAAAATTCTAAAGCAGCAAATAATGACTTGCATATTTACTATGACATACAATTCATGATGTGCTGCTAGGGTACCTTAAGGCTTCCAAGCACAAGGTTCACCACAATACCTGGACAGATTTAGTAAAGAAAAACTTAATTTAGTAACAAAATAAAGCAAAATTCAAAGGATTACCTGTAATATTAAGAACCTGTTATGGTCCAGGTCAATCCCATGACTTCGAAGCAAAATCCCAACATCCTTAAATGTTGCTTTCTTCCCACTTATATGGTATACTGAAGAATTATCTTTGTAGGCTGTTCTGGAGACACATAAATTGCTGTTGGGAATGACTTCATAATCATCCCCTTCCTGTTTTGAAGGAAAACAAAACCAGAAAAATATTAAGCCACAGAGCTCCCCAGTTTTCAAGTAAACTAGTTTTAGCCTCACAATGCTATTATACCCTAGTTCACACTTCCTCTGAAACCCACAGCAAGTTCTATAACATACACACCATATTAGTTATGCAAGTATTTTTATTGTCATATTATTGACAGCACAGAGCCACTCCTCAGACTGTCTAAACTTTCTGAGAAAAGACTAGAATTGCCCAACATGGAGCCCCATCATATACATGTTCACTTGAAAAGAAACCCATTGGAGTTCAATAGGATTTACTCCCAAGCAAATATGCACATAATTGTAACCTTTGTCTTTTCCTACCTCTGTGTTATATAATAGAAGACAGAATATTTGTGTTTTATGTATTTTGAAAAGTTGACAAAAGTAGGATCTTATATAGTTAAGTGACGAACCACTCAATTTAAACATGTATTTACTAAGCCTGGACTTAAGCAGCCTTTTGCCAAGCTGCACAGTATATTTTGTTATCTCTCCCCCAAAAATAAAATACAATTTCCCCCCACAAAAACGTTAACACAAATTAACAAAACTGAATTGATTCAAAATGTAATTTAAGGGTTTAATTAGTTCAATAATTAATATCCTACCAAAGACAAATTTAAACAATTTAATATTTTAAAAACTTAAAATATTAGGTATGATTTTACTGGACTTGTTTTACAGAATTTTATTTATATTTCAAATTTACATCTATTTAGTAAAATTTTAGTAATTTAAAAAAAATTAACACTGAACTTTGTTTTCACTTAGAAGGCACCCCCTGCATTGGTAACTGAGAGTACACATCTAACAACTATCTCAGTTGTGTCCACAGAATTTCTGTTTTCCTCCCAATTATGCAGTGAAAAGACTTTTATCCAGATTTTAAACTGTTCATTCCATAATTTAAATTATTTTATTTTATATAGCAAAGCACATGAGTGCACCTTCCACTTCATTAACACTTTACCAAAGCACAATCTTACTAGAAAATAAAAGGAAAATGATCCTGAACATAGTGCGATTAACAAGGCCTGTAAATCATGTAACTTGAAATATGATGTAGTGTCTATAAGTCTGTAATTACTATTAAAACCATACAAAAATATTTTTTAAAATTAAACTAATGTATATTGACACTGGTTTGATGGGTTTTTAAAGGCCTTTCATATCAGTTTTGTAGTTTAAATACACATATATCCCTCTTGCTAGCTTAAATAATAGAAAACCTCTTTATTTCAACAGTAATCCTATAATCTTTGTTAAATGTGTATCTTGCTCAAATATATTTTAATTAAAACAGAAGTTTTACAGGAGTTTAAGTTAAAATATACCTACTTATCAATACCAATTAAAATTTAAGTATATTGTATTCCTTTCAGTTATCAATATTTTAAATCAAATACTAAAAACGCTCAATATTTTGCTCATTTTATATGTACCTGAAATCAATCAGGTACACAAAATGTAACGGTTCACAGGACATCAGGGGTGCTGAAGGCTCCCCAGCTTTAATGAAATGAAACATACCTTGTCAATGATCTTTTGAAAATGAACTTCTACAGTGCAACTCTGAATATCTTTATGTTCATCAGAATTGTGAATCAGTACTGAAAGTTTTTTGGATCTTATTTTTTGTGCCCGATATCCAAACACAAAGAGCATGGAATCAATCACATTGGACTTTCCACTGCCATTTGGTCCAATAATGCATGAAAAACGCTATATAACAGAAAAAAGAAATCACTCAAGTTTAACAGTTACAAGCAATTATGCTTCATTGCTTTGGAGACAGTTTAAAATACGGTTACACCTAGTGCAGGAAATTGTGAACTACTGGAAAGCTTAGTTTTTACAGCCAAGGGTAAAAAGTACAAGCTATTCAAAGACACATACAGTTAGCTCAGATTTCTAAAGTGTTATCCTGTAAATTACATAAAATAAAATGTAGCCAAAACTTTACAGAGAAACATTTATAGTTAGCATCACGAGGATCAAAATGCTTCAGATTATGCAAATTTATATTTTGTAATTTAGTCATTATAATTGAGCTGTTCAAATACAGAATAGAAAAAGATTTTATCCAAGTTGCATAAACTCCACAGAAAACAAGATCTTGAAAAGGAAAGTAGAGACAATAGTAAACCTAACTCATTTCAGATTACCCCCATGTCAGTTCACAATATGTAGTTTTCACTTACTTTAAGCACCAAAGTCAGTATAGTCTTACCTCAACCTAGAAGTAATTTAAAATGCAAAGATACCTTATGAAATGGTCCTAGAATTTGCTCCCCAGCATAAGATTTGAAGTTCTGGTTTACAATGTGAGTTATCATGAGACGAGGAGCTCCAGCTTCATTGGTCATTGCTGGAGGTGGGGGAGGAGAGATGCTACTCAAAATCTCTTCTAAACTTCGATTGTCAGCTCCTCCGTCTGACACTGCTAGAGATAGCCAAACACAGACAGAATCACTCACTTAATGACCACAACAATCTTAAACGTCTAGCTTATGATCAAAAACAGCAGAACTTACGAATCTTTTCTTCCTTAAGCATTACTACACAAGAACAAATACATTTCTACCCACAGGCTGAATTACCCTGAAACAAGTCTAAAATACGCCTCTTCTACTTAGTAGTGGACAGTCTACCTTTAATGAACTGTATTCTAAAACCAGCCCAACGCTTTTTGAAATGATACGCTGCTCCAATAGACTCTACCAACATAAATCCAAGAAAACTGACAAACCTTCCTACGATCTTGCTTTCTCAGGCATGCTCAGAGCTTACGTACACTGTTAAGGAGGTGGTCTGCTGCACAATGCCCTGCAAGCTCTAATGACAGCAGCAGCACTATTCCTCAAAGACAGGAAGTTTGTCACCAAAAAAAGGCTAGCCACTTAAATTTCGACTGGAGTTAGAACAGTTTTTTTTCTTTTTAACTCCTTGAGACACGTTCTTTGAGTGTCTGATATCACTTTCCAGAAATTAATCCTCTCACCAATAGAAATCTACATCTCTTCTCAACAAGTGTATCATGCTTCCTTTTGCCTACTTTATGCATTTTTTCAGTACAAAATGTACAGTTCAAACATGCTTAAGATATAAGCAGTAATCACCCAAAAACACATAAACCACAAGTAGCTACTCTCACACCACTTCAAAATTATATCTGTTTAAATCATTGGTTGCTGTTCTGGCATAATGTAAGATGTACGGACAGAGCACCAGAAATGTAACATTGGCTTGGTTTGAAATAAAGACACTGTCGTTGACGCCATTTTCACACAAATAATTTTCAACCAACGTATCAACCTTTACTGAGTAAACTGGTAAAATTGGGCTTGTCTTGGTCTGACATGAAGACACTGTCTTTGAAATCATTTTCACACAGAACTGTTACAACTAATAAGAAGACTCCACAGAGTAAAACTAGGCTGTCTTAATTTTTAAGTTGAGCTCCAAGTTTTTAAGCCAAATATATATGATGATAAGAGACTGACCTTGCTCAAGTACTTCTGTGATGTGTACTCTGGCTTCTTTTTCAGCTTCCCCATCATTGGAAGGCTCCTCCAAGGACTCATTGCCTTGGTGATGGGCTGTCGTAGATATTTTAGTTCTTTTCCTTGGCATGATTTCTGCTTGCTGTTCCAATTCCAAAAAACCAAACTACATACGGACCGTATCTTTTCTGCTAACACAAACAAGAAAAACCCCTTGACCTAAACACTGGGTATACTGTATGCCCAGTGTCTAATATTCAGCCAAAATTCAGATGAACTTTGTAATTTGGCAAACTATCATGACAGATACGTTGTAACACAATTTTGCAAGTTAAAAATGGAAACCTCCATCATACTTATCCTACCTTGTTAAGAACTAACAAAAATAAGTAGCTCAATAATTAACCGGCTGTGTCAGGTGCAAACTGAATACAGAAACTCTGAAATACATAGGTGTAATTTTAACTGTTTCATTTGAATTTCATTTCCATTATGCTTAAGTCCAAATAATTTTTAAAAAAGTTCTTACCACTGTGCTAGCCCAGTATTTTAATTTGGAAAGGTAACCGTAACCAACTAAAGAGACATAGTTTTTAACATTTTAAAATTAATGTTTGATCAGAAAATAATTCACTATGAGATGCCAGAACTTGGTACATAAAAATAAGTATTAAGAAAAAAAGATGAAAACCAAACCATCTTTAAGGGGCTAGAATCTAAACTGTGAGACCTGAGCAGCTAATGTGCAGATCTTGAGGATGTTAGCTAACTTCTAACTGATCAAGATTTTCAAAATTACTGTTAGAAAGATCTTGCCGAATGATTGACATCAGGTTGTAAAAAGTCTGTCACTACATCCAGTTAACTGATTGTTTTGCATTGGGAACAGAGAAGACTTATTAACAGCAGTTTTAAAAGTCAATGGTACAGGTTACAAAATTATTGGAATGGTTCTGTTTCAGTGACGTTTATAGCCTCCAGAGTCCAGGGCAATCCAAAGAACAGGACCAAAAAGAGTCCGAAGGAAAGGACCAAAGTTTGCCTTTAAAAGTTAAAAGCAGATAGGCTTAAAAGGCAACAATTGTTTTGCTTTTGTACACACTATATCAGAATTATTATAGAAAACAATTAAGTTTTCTCATAAACGAGGCAGGCTTTTACTTATATAAATCCGTCACCTCCTACCCACCCCCTTTCCCCTTCATAGTTGACGTCCAGTCAAGGGGGTCAAATTAGCGATGTTTTGCTAAAAGCACTTGCAGACCTACTGCTAGATATCACTCATCAGGTCACGATCGCGAAATCAAGCCTCTGTTGTGAACTAAGAGCAGAATTTTAAAAAGGGGGTGGGGGTCGGCATTTCCCCCCGACTTTGACGTGAGCGTGCCTCTTCATCGGACTCAACTGCCAGAGGAAAAATCCGTGAACGTTATATTTTAAACGCAGTACTTCACCGCTGAAATGGCTAAGAATTAAGGTCACGACAATTATTTTTATGGGGGAAAAAATTAATGATCCAATCTTGACAGCCTCCCCCAAATAAGACTAATAAAGAACTGAAGGAGCTGACTTGGTATTTTATCACTCGCAACGGAAATCGCCAGCAAATACAGCCTCCCACCCCTTCCCAGCGCCCTCAAAGGAAAGAAGGGGGGAGATGGAAAGGCGGCCAGCTGAAGCAGAAACGAAGACTGCCGCCTTTTTCACCCCCACGGAGTAAGTAGTGGGGATTCCCCCCCCCCTTCCTTGTAATTCGAATAAATATTCCAACCTCACCACAGAGAAGCTCTTAGTGGGCAAGAAGAAAAGAGTCTCGTCCACCGGTCTAATCAGAGGGAGGAAAGATTCTCAAATCTCTCCTCAGGTAGAAGTAGAAACGAGCAGTCCACAGATCTGCTTACCAGGCAGCTACACGGCACACTTTTCTCAGCAACCAGCAACTCCAGTAAGCGGGAGCGCGGGGCCAGGCGAGTCTCAGAGCAGCGGCGACAAGAGCACCAGAAAGCCCAGTTTCCTGCCTGTAGCCTTGGCGGCTTCTACACTCGAAAATGGCGCCCAAACGCCAAACTCGAAATGAAATTCGTTAGAAAAGCGCAAAGCATGCTGGGCGATGAAAGGGGCCGGCTTCCCACAGGTTTGAAAGGCGGAAAAAAAGAAAAGCCTCCCACGCCGCCATCTTGTTTTCCGTTATTTAGCGGAAAGGTGGTTGAAAATGTTTTCGAGTTCTGCGTCCTCAGAGTTTTTGTTGTCGCTGTTTTAACGTGAAGTTAACGACTACGAGACTAAACTGTCGTTTTTAAAAGGGGGGGGCAGAATTCGAGAGGGCGGAGGGGGGTTGAGCCGATGTAGCTCTTCTCGTGGGCGCGCGGGTTGGCTACGTAACCTAGCAACGGACTAAAAAGGGATGGAATAGTGAAAGAAGCAAGGAACTGGGTGTTTGTTCTTTTAAAAAAAAGATTATTAAAAATAGAAAACGAATGTTAAATGTGCGTGTTTCTGTATGACAAGTTTGACAGGACGGCTCCCTGACGTCAGGGGTGGCGTCACGTGCTCGGAGGGGCTGTGAGGTGGAAAGAAGACTAATAAAACCTCGCGGGGGGGGGGGGGGGGGGGGGGGGGGGGGGGGGAGGAGGAGGAGGAGGAAGGTTGCTTGGGGTTAGGAATAGGAAATCTCGCGGGAAGTAGCTATAGAGACCGAACGGCTTCCCTATTACAGTTGACAACAGAGCGGAGGAGTAGAGCGCCGGGAGCAGTTTTCTGTGTGGCAAGTTAGGGAGTCACCTGGAATACCTGACCCATAGTGGGACCCCTGCCTCAGGAATCCTGCTTGGAGGAAGACCTGCTCTCTTCCCAGTACCCCAAATTTTACAAGGTAAGACTTGTGCCCTTCTGATTAGGTGCTCGCCTTAGAGATGTAAAACAAGGCAGGAGATACTTTCCCCACACACCTGAGAGAAGAATAATAGTTTAATGGTGAGGGGTGCCTGGGATTGAAGGAACCGCATTTCTAAATCAGAATAAGACAAATTCGGGGGCACTTTCAAAACTAGCATCCTCATATTCTTGTTTTGCTAGTCTTTGAGGTGCCGCTGGGCTTCTGGTCTTATTTGGATGCAACAGACGAACACGGCTTCCTCTCTGGAATTGCTTCTTAACCAGAGTGACTTTGCTGCGATTTTGCAAGTCTGCAGGGTTGAATTTCCCGAATCTGAGTTTGAGATGGGGCTTTAAGAGGCTTGAGAGTGGCATCCTTGACCTTTGTGCCTCAGCAAGTAAAGTGGGCTGTCAATAAAATAAATCAATATAAATATGGACTTCTTTTCTGCTGGGTTTGAAGCATGACCAACCCCAACCTTGCCCAACTTGTTTATCAGAGGCAATAGGATGGGGGCTTTAAACAGCAGCCAAAGATGCCTCTACAATGTAAAATTTATTATGACCCTGCAGCCCTATTTAATACAGAGTTTTTTCAGATGAATCTCACTTATTACAATGGATTTAGACTGGAGTAACTGTGCATGGGATATGTTATTAGTTGGGAACTGAGACACATTGGATTAAGTGGGTTTTGCTGCTGAATGAACATTTGTGTGCTGTGGAAAAGGAATACTGTCTGCCTTCAGCCTGGAATATCTCTTGGGTTTGTGTTAAAGAAAATTTCTTCCCATAATCAGAGCAGCTTTTAGAGCCCTGAATATAAAGGACTGGTTGATAATGATGAGACTGTACTGATAGTTTGTGCCATGGTGCTTGTTAAGTTCAGTATTGAGTTAAATGAAATTCTGTGATAAGTATGCAACACTTTGAGTCTGTCAGAGTTATCCTATGGATGTGGTGAGTTATCTATGCTATTTTTGCTTACAAATCAAATGCTGGTATTCCAACCAGTGTCTGATCTGTAAGCACAAATAGTGTAGATAACTTGTTGGATTGTTGTGCATGTAGATATCAGATTTGCATTGTTGTTGGATTGTTGTGCATGTAGGTATCAGATTTGCAAGTAGCCATAGGTGATGCAAGTATGCTTATCTGAACCAAAAAAGCTACAACTGGGGAACTGTGCAGTTAGTGCTAAAATGTCTCTTGGAGATGCATTTGAATCAAATAAGGAATTGGGGACTATGAATTAGGTGCTGGGAACCATATGCAGCTTTCTGCATTTGTATGGTTCTTGTCATATCCAAAACGCCCTGAATCACTGTTTGGGACAGAGAAAGTAGGGCATTTTGTTTCAGAAGGAAGATCCCAACAGCAAATCTTAACATACAATTTAATACCATACCATAAAATGAGATACTGAACTTTATGTCAGAGCAGATTCAGCAGCCTATAATCACATGTTCACCCAAGCTATAATCAAGAATGCCAACTATGATTTAGTTAAATTTTATTACACACTAGTAGCCATGGTTTTGTGATCACAGTAGCAGTGGTCTGGGTCTTGATGAGGCAGACTCCCCTCCTCCCCCATTTTAAGTATGTGTTGTTTGTAGAATGGGTATTCATATCCATGCTAGTGTTTATGTCAGTTGCCAGTGTTATTCTCATTGTTGTTGCGGGTTATTCTTGGTTAATCTGAAATGACTGGAGGAATGACATGACATGTATATATGTGCTCCAAGGCTGCATAAACGAATTGTCCTGAAGCAGAGGTGAACAAAATTAAACAGCTGAACACTGACCAGTTACTGGTAGATAGTTCATAGACAACTTTATTAAATGAGGAAGGCAGACTTATGGTAAAAACAATGCCAAATAGGGCATATCCCTGAATAACCAAATCTTAAAATAGCTTCATTTCTAAACAATGGACCATGTAAAGCTTGTAGGTGTTCCATAATAGTGCTGGCAAGGTGCCACAGGCACAGAGCTGTACAGGTGAATGATTTGAGCTTGTTGAATGAAGTCAACAGCTGGATTTCTTTTTAAAATTGTTTTAGAGAACTTAATAAAATTAATGTCAGTTGGCAAGTAGGAAGGTGGATGCTGGCTGCATCCTTTGCAAGGGGAGGAGAATGGACTCTCTTGCCTGCCAACAAGAGGAAAATCTCAAGACTGGCGCCCCGAGAATAACCCTGTGTATATGTACGTGCTCACATTTATGTGCACAACATGCATAAACCTATAGGGAAGAAGTTTGTGGAAAATTGTGGAAAAGGGAATTTGTAAGTCACTTTCAGTCCCTGTTGGGGGAAAAGACGGGGTATACATTTTATTTATATGTTTTTTAAAAATTGGGTTAATAATATTATTTGTCTAAATATAAATAGTGTAATGTTTACATCATTTAATGTGTCTTAATTATTTAATTCATAAATAATCAAATGTCTGAATGCATTAACCTGCTCCTGAACAAACTGCTGCTTATTCTCTTTTATTAATGTAAATTATTTTGGGGTACTTTACCAGATAGTGTATTGTGTCATTCAAAAATTGTATGGTTCAGCACAAAGTCAGGTTTTTATAGAACTTGGGAAGATACTCGTTTCAGCAGAGTAGGATAGAAAATAGTTGCATCATTCCCAAAGCAGAGATCATTTGAATGTTTAAAAGAAATCTAGTTTTGTTCGTGTGGTGGTGCTACATTGGACTAAATGGGAAATAGTGAACAGAATACATAATTAGAATCCTGGGGCAAAGTTCTCTGTGTGTAGATGTTATATCTACTTGAGACCTTGGATGAACCTCTGCCTAGTAACTCTTTAGTGGGTTGTAGTATCTATGTTGCAGGAATCTCTAAAGGTTAGAGGGCATATGCCGTGAATAACAGTATATTCTCTCATGAATGCACAACTGTCCATTAATTAACATTAATGGGAGTAATGGCCATTTGAGAAGCTCTGAAGTCCATTATTTCTGCAGAATCTGTTGTAAACATTTTTATTTCCTGAAGATAATGCAAGTTTTGCTTGCTATTTTGCATAAAGGCCAATGCTAATTGTCTGCCTGTGTTGAGAAATTAATAGGGTCATTTTCTTATCCTTTTTATGCATGAATTTGTGTGGCTATTGTATCAGAAGTATGGGTACCAATTAAAATGTAGGTGTTGACATTTTTCTTCTAATGCAGCTTATTCTTTTAATATTCCAGGTGTAACCTGTGGAGCACAAACAAGGTCTCTCTCTGCCTGTCTTTTTAAATCAATGTGTTAAACTGGAATATCAACACCAGTAAATTCAGTCGAAATGAGATTAAAGACATCACTGTTGAAGGAACCGAAACATATCCTTTGTTTTGTAAACAGCTTTATAAGTGTAGCTGACAATATTCTGATGTTGCTCAATGTTTGTAGTGAAATGTGAATTTCCTTTTTCACAAATGTATCAAAATATTCATCTGTATAAGAAATCCAAATGAAAAAAGTAATAGATTCTTCACACACCTTTTTCTTACTGAGATTTTTGCTCTTTTCTGGAATATTAAAAATTCAAGATTGCCACAATGTTCACAATATACTAGACTTATTATCTTCCTCCAAACTGTTCAGTAGGCAGTTTGGCATGGATATTGAAGCTGCTGTGCCACAGATCCAGCAATAACACATTTCTCCAGGAGCTGATACTGCCATAGTGTGGTGAAGGGTATGGTTGGGTCTGACACGTAACTTTTATACAGCAGTCCATTAGGCCAAGTCTGTATCTCTGTGTTTTACTGTAATGGAATTTTAAAGTTTTAATGAAAATTTTGGCACCCAGCTTGCAAAGCATAAACTTTTGGTTTGTGTGACTGCAGCAAAATAAAGTCATCAGATTGAGTTGGTCGATCTAATCCATTGAGAATGGTTTTCAAACTGAAGCATTACAGTCAAAAGTCCAATATAGGGTTGCCAGGTGAGGCCGAATACCAGGTGGGGTACTTACCAGAAGGCGCTGGGAGAAGGGAGGGAGGCTCCGGGAGAGGGAACTCTAAAGTGAGTTCTGGGTGAGCTGCTGTTGCATTTAAAGGGATTGCATTACTTTTAAATGCTTTTCCTCCATTGGAAATAATGGAGGATGGGACACCTTCTTTTGGGGCTCATAGCATTGGACCCCCTGGTCCAATCTCTTTGAAATTGGGGGGGGGGGGTTTGAGGAGAGGCACCAGCAGCTATGCTGAAAATTTGGTGCCTCTAACTCAAAACATAGCCCCCTCTGAGCCCTAGACACCCACAAATCAGTTCTCCATTATACCCTATGGGGGACCATAGGAGCACCCAGCAGCTATTTTCCACCCCCACCCCTCCCCCTGCTTTTCGATAGCCCTGAAGCAGGGGGAGGGGCTCCAGACCGAGGGATCCCCTGCCCCCAACTAAGGATTGGCAACCCTAGTCCAATGTGAAAGCACATGTTGAGGCAACACCCCTACATACAGCCCCGGTATCAAATGTTGGCTTCAAGCCTTATATTCTGGAATAATTGAGACTGGGAAGGAAAGCCATTTAGGAGCTAGAAAAGATTCTTAAGTGTAAGGATGTGTCTCTGATGATCATTATCAAGATGATTCATACCACAGCATTCCCCATTAGTATGTATCGGTGTGGAAGTTGGGAAGAAAACTGACAGGAAGAAATTTGATTCATTTCAAATATGATGTTGGAGGAGAGTTTTACAGATTCTGTGGATTGCCAAAAAGACAACTAAGTTGTTTCTAGATCAAATCAAGCCTGAACACTTCCTAGAAGCTATAATGACAAATTGAGGTTATCGTACTTTGGTCACATTATGAGAAGACAAAAGTCACTGGAAAAGACAGTAATGCTAGGAAAAGTTGGAGTCAGAAGGCCAGGAAGACCCAACATGATATGGATTGACTCAGTCAAGGAAGCCAGGTGCCTCAATTTGCAAGACCTGAGCAAGGCGGTTAATGGTAGAAGGTTTTGGGGGTCATTAATTCATAGGGTCGCCATAAGTCAGAAACAACTTGATGGCACTTAACACACACACAGTCTGAAGTGTAGTGGGTTAGACACATGTATAAACCACTGAGACTGATGTAGTGATCGGCATGGTTTACTAGTACACAACAAAGACAACAACTACTGGCTGGCTGGCCAACTATATACACACCTGGGGACACCCCCCTAAGTCCTGTTGGTGGGTTCAAATCTCCCACCGCGGTCCCATTGGTTTCCAAGTGGAGAGACTAGGAGCCTAGTCCCCATTGTTTCTACAGAGTCCAGCTCGGGAGTATTTGCTGGTCCCTGGTGGCGGTCAGCGGACATACCACAGTCCTTCTGTGTGGCCAGCACAGGCTGTTCTGGTAGCTTCAGAGAACAGAGTTCCCTATCGGGGCGGTGCCTAATTGAAGGCCTGATGGAAGAGCTCCATCTTGCAGGCCCTGTGGAACTGCATAAGATTCTTCAGGGCCCCGATCTCTTCTGTGAGCTCATTCCACCAGAGAGGAGTTGCCACCGAGAAAGCCTTGGCCCTAGGTACAGCAAGCCTGGCCTCCTTGGATCCAGGGAGGGCGAATTGATGTTGGGACCCTGATCACAGTGCTCTCTGGGGAACATATGGGGAAAGGTTGTATACCATGCATGCTTACAAGATAGTAGTCCCCATTGACTAAGGAGGGATTTTCTTATGAATGCATGAGCCCTGACCTGGATGGTTCAGGCTAGCCTAATTTCATCAGTTCTCAGAAACTAAGCAGGGTCAGTCCTGGTTAGTACTTCGATGAGAATCCATAGTTGCTACACAGGCAGGTAATGGCAAACCACCTCCGTTAGTCTCTTCCCTTGACAATCCTATGGGGTCGATGTAAGTCAGTTGCAACTTGAAGAAGAAGAGGAGATTGGATTTATACCCCTCCCTTTACTACCCAAAGGAGTCTCAGAGCGGTTTACAATCTCCTTTCCGTTCCCCTCCCCACAGCAGACACCCTGTGAGCAATGTTCCCTCTAAACTGAGTTAGTGTGAGCTAGCTCACAATTTTTTAGCCTCCAGCTCACACATTTTTGTCTTAGCTCAGGAAGGATGGCTCCCGAGCAAAGTAATCTATGCAGTAGCCAAATCGCTCGCTCACACCTTTAATGCCAGTAGATCACAAAGTAGAATTTTTGCTCACAAGACTCCACAGCTTAGAGGGAGCATTGCCTATGAGGTAGGCGGGGCTGAGAGAGCTAGTTTGGTGTACTGGTTAAGTGCATGGACTCTAATCTGGGAGAGCTGGGTTTGATTCCCCACTCCTTCACTTGCAGCTGCTGGATGACCTTGGGCAAGCCATAGTTCTGTCAGCGCTGTTCTCTCAAGGACAGCTCTGGAAAGAGATCTCTCAGCCCTGCCTACCTCTCAGTGTGCCTGTTGTGGGGAGGGGAAGGGAAAGGAGTTTGTAAGCCACTCTGAGGTATAAATCCAATCTCTTCTCCTTTTCAAGAACTGCTTGCGAGAGAATAGCTCTGAAAGAACTTGTCACTGACCCAAGGTCACACCAGCAGCTGCATGTGGAGGAGTGGGGAATCAAACTTGGTTCTCCCAGATTAGAGTCCGCACCCCTAACCACTCTCTTTTTGAGAGCAAAAATATCAAATTCAAGGCCATGAGCTCACAATCTCCTTATTTCCTTTTGTATAGGGATTTCCACCCTCGTGCCTTTTTTGTTTGTTTTTGGTGATAACTATACTGTGATGCCCAGATTGGGAAGCTACTGTTAGTACTAATTAGAATTGCCAGATAACAGTGAGATGCAAACCTACTTCTAGTCATGGTTTCAAATGCTGTTTTGAAAGCAGTTCCACAGTTTGCCCAATTTCAGCATCATAGCAAACTATCAGTGGAATCATAGGCAGTGTTTCATCCTTCTGTGTTACCTCTTAATTAGTGCAAAGACAGAATATCTGTTGAATTTGTTCCAATCATTACACTAATTTTAAAAATGAAAAGTTTCAAGCATTTCAGATCCCTGTGCTGCAGTCAGACTCATTGGGTTACTTCGGGCTGGTCACTCTTGGTCTAACCCAGGGGTAGCCAAACTGTGGCTCGGGAGCCACATGTGGCTTTTTCACACATATTGCACGGCTCCTGGCAGGGTGGCTGGGGAAGCGAAGGGGAGCCATGCCCTTCCTCCCTTCCTCTCTCTCTCTTCCTCTCTCTCTCCCTCTCTCTCTCTCTTTCTCTCTCTCTTTCTCTCTCTCTTTCCACCTCTTTCCTTCTTTCTTTCCATCTCTCTCTCTCTCTCTCTGACAAATAAATATCATTAGCAAACAAATAAATATAATTGGACAAATAAATATCACTATTAATATCTGTTTTTACCACTTTTGCTTTTATTTTTGGCAGTCTCATTAATGTTAATAAAAAGCAAATTTGCATATTTTTAAATAAAAACATGTTTGTGATATCTAATCATGTCTTGCGGCTCTCAGACATCTGATGTTTATTCTATGTGGCTCTTACATTGAGCAAGTTTGTCCACCCCTGATCTGACCCAACTCAGAAGATTTATTGTGAGGATAAAATGGAAGAGGGGAATAAAGTGAATGTTGCCCTGAGGTCTTTGAAATAAAACAGGATAAATAGGTATAAACAGCTAGCTTAAGACATCTTTGGGGTGGAGAACTGGTTGGCAGAATGGCACCCATAAAACCTGTGCTGCAAAAATACATTTTGGGAAGGAAGCAAGAGCAGGGAAAGGATGGAAGCAGGGAAGGAGACATGAGTGGGGGAAGTAGAGCTGAGAAGAAATGGGAGGAAGACAAAAGCAAGCAGATGAAGTGAGCCTTGAGGAGGAGAAAAGAACTGGCAGGGGGCTGGGTGAGAGGATGGGGAAGAAAAATCGGGAGGGTGGATGACCGGTGTAGGGGGAAGGAAGAAAAGACTGAGGTGGGCTGGAACAAGTGGAGCCATAGCAAAGGGAGGGAAGGTCAGGCAAGTGAGATGGAGCACACAGATTCAGTGGGTGTGAGGCTGGTTAAGAACTGGGCTTCCTTTGTGACATTACTCCCCAATTTGCTAGTTTATAGAAGGTAATTTTAAAGGGGTTTTAATATCTTTTTCCATTATGTATGATTCAACTGATTCAACATAAAACTTCCTTAATTCTGTTAAAACATAAGGAATTAGTTAGTTGTGTGGGTTGGACAACAGCAGATGAACTTTATTCATGCAGTGAAGATCACCAAATTATGAAATGGAATTTGTTAACTGGTGAGACAGCACAAGTAGTAAAGCTACCTGATGATATCTACCCCATAGATCTTCATTGGTTTCCCAAAAGTGTAGGTGGAAAGAGGCAAACCCAAGCTGAGAACTTTGTGCTCACAAGTTCTGATGGTAAGTCATCTTGAAAGTATATGTTGTTAATTTTATAGTACAATACGTGAAGTGGCATTTTGTTTATATACAGTCAGGCTTTTGTGGTATCATATGACATGATATGTTGCCCTGGCACTGTTAAAATTTGGCTGTTTTCTGCTTTCTGATTTTAGTTAAATTTTATTTTTGCTTACTCATAACCTTTATTTTCCCCTTGTATTGGGTCCAAATCCTTGTAATAATTATATCCTTGATAAGCTTGTGTTTTGGCTTCTCAGGCTATGCTTCCCTACTTGCAGTGTCTTGTCAAAGTATAACTGGGAATCAGATGAGAAATTTATTTGCCTGTAGCTTTTCCCCTATGGAACTTTTTTCTTTGTTTAATTAGAAGAATAGTTTGCAGAACACACCAAACTGTTCCAGTGCTACACTAAATATAAGAAAGAATGCTGCACTGTTGGTAACTGGTGTCTGCTGTGGCCACAATATTTTTAGGAACAAGATCTTTGGCCTGATCCAGTAGTTGACTTTAGACATAGCATAGCAAGAGAGTAAACCTGGGGGAAAGGATAAACTCAGATTTGCTCTGTGCATCTGGAGTGGCAGTAGTTAAGGTGCAGGTGAGTTGATGCAAGTATAACTCTGCATGAATAGGATACACATCAGTACCCACTACAATTCCCACTGCCCTTGTGTGTTTAAAGGTGCCCATTCCTGTTTTTGCAGATTAAAATAAGTATGCTCATACTCTCTTTTGGACCACTAGCTGTGCTTTCCCCTATGTTTTACTAAACATGCAATATTTTTTAGCTCATCGCTATCTCAACCAGCTCTGCCTAGCACCATCTAATTTTTTACTAAACCTGCTGCACATCCTTCACAAGATGTAGATCAAAGGTTGTAAGATTGGGGCTTAAATATATTGTTTTGTTTCTCTGCCTTTTTGGTTTTTTAAACGTCCAGCTGATAAAGAGTTCTAAAAAATTAAAGTTTGTATGTTGTTTTGTGATATTTTGGTTGGACCTAGTAAAAAGTGTTTCACAACTTTTGTTTTTGGAGTTTTCTGTGATCTTTGATATTAACATTGTCAGAAATGATATCAACTTTTTTCCTCCTCGGATTCCTGTTCTAAAAGAAAATTAGGTATCTATCCTGTAAGATTTCAGTCTTCAGCTTCAGATGAATGTCTCCCATCATTTTGACTGATTCAAACTAATATAGCAGACTACATTATAAAGAAAACTGAGACATCTAATAAAATTTACAAAGGTAGCTTTGGAGAAGTGCATTGGTATGCTGAATCTGCCATTGAACCTTTCCTGCCTGCCCCCCAGTGTTTTTTACATATGTTATCCTGTATGAATACAAGTATCCCTTGCCCAGGACCACTTAGAGAGGTGTACCAGTGTGTGTGGGGGGTCATTTGTCCTGGATCTTAAAGAGGACCACTAATTTTAGATGCTCATTAATTTTTTCTTTAGCATTTGATAAGTTTCACAACTTGTTTTTATGTACATTATGTGTCTTTTTTTTTTTTAATTATGTCTTGGGACCTCAAAAACTGGAAGTGGCCCAGGCTTCTCTGGTCTCTGAGAGGGCTTCCCTTGCCTGGAGGAAAACATCTTTCCAAAAAATGTTTTTTTCAGGTGGAAGAGCTCAGAAGGTTCAGTTTTCCCCACATATTGTAACCCTGCCCACCTTTTAAATTGGCACATCCAATCACCTCCTGCTTTATGAGGAATTGGGTACTGTTACACCTTTAGGATGATGTTGTAAACATACTTAAATCCATTTAATTTGATGTGATTTATTTCCAAATGTAAATATGATAGGACTTGGTTATTTATTGCAAATGATGAACAAGTTTTGCCCAGATTAAATAGCTGTATAAATAGAATACATTGTACTTCTCAAAATATTGTCATAATTTAAAATTACATTTTAAAATATTTTAGAGCATAAGGAACCTGCTTTAGTGAGGGCTTGATCCTCATGTTGTTCTAATAACTTCAGAGACTGAAGTACAAAGGAACAATCTAGCAGTGTTCTTATCCTGAATCTCAATTGCTTAAAGTGCAGAACCTGACATTACTGGGCCTTGGTGGTTTATTAAAAAAACCCTATGTCTACAACTTGAAGATTGATAAAGCTATCTTTTTGCAAACCACTTTGTGGCTCTGAAAATAGAACAATGCAGCAGTTATGCACATACAGGCATTATAAGGCCACTAATGTGTTTTTCAGAACACTACTGTGCCATCAATCACAATTCTACAAATTGGTTCTGTATGTACGTAACTAAGAGAATCCCTCTTACATGATAGTACACCAATTTTAATCTTATTTATGGCATTAATATTACAACCAGAACTCCCCTGAGTGCAGCATATTTTATGAATGCATTTTAGATTTTTTTACAGAGGGTAAAAAGCAGAAAGTGTCCACTGAGACCTTTGCTTTACCACATATGTAATAGAGCAACCATTATGTCTTGAAGCATATCTAACTAGACAGCTGCTATAATTCATAGATTAACAGCAGTAACACATCTCCTGAAACACAAAGCAGTAGTATAGAATTCTTGGATTTGTTGAGTTAATCATCTGTGATTGTCACATTTAAGACCAACCACGCTGTTAGTCTATATACAATATAGGATTTCATAGAAAGGCTTTTGTGGTACTAAGCACCATAATAGCTCAAAATGTGAACTGAATTCTTGGAATTGCACTGCTATACAATGGGAAATATTATCCTTATTTATTATTACTTATTTATGATTTCTCATATCGTTGGTAAAACAACTGAGCATGTAAAAATAGTGCAGAACAAAGCTTAGCCTTTGTAGCCTGATCTATCTCAGGGGCACAATATAGGTTCCTAAGTCACAACCTAACTATGCCAGTGTTCTTGTCCAGTGACAAAGCAATGATTGTGACAGAAAAGAAAAAGGACAATCCATGAACAGCATGCAAGCCCTTACATATTCAAGATTGCCCTGAGGAAGGGAAAGAATCCTTCCAAGTAGCCTTATGGAAACTGACAATCTGTGCTCATAAATACCAGATTCTAAAATTAATACTTGTAATACACACTGAGAGCTTGTGTGGTATAGTGGTCATGTGTTTCACTGGAGACAGGGAGGCCTGGGTTAACCCCCGTACAATTAAACTCCCTGGTTGACAGTGAGCAAGTAACTCAAGCTAGCCTACCTCAGAGGCTTGTTGTGAGCATAAAATGAAGAGGACTATGGAAGGAACATCAGATTAAAAATTGAATAAATGGATAACTGTGAAAGCAGAAGTTATGTGGGAAACCTGAGGTCTGATGGCTACTGACTCTGATAATCTTGTGAGGTGGCCCAAAGTGGTATAATTCCCATTATGGTCTTTCCTGAGATCCAGGAAAATACACTACTGACATCAGGGTACAAAAGGAGTGATGCTGGATGTTAACAGTCCATTAAGGCGGGCCATTATAGGTACTCTGCAGAGCCTGCCTTCATTCTCTGCTGCTCTCTATGTGAGTATGGTCAGGACCCCATTTTGTGCATGAGAGTAGCAGTTTTCTGCAATACCTGCATAACACTCCACAATATTTATCTAATGCTCTACCAGTTTAACCAATAGATTTATGTCCTAATCTAACCTGTTCATGGTGCTATTTCAGTGCTCTAATATTCTATCTTAAAAACAGCAAGTATTATCTGTCCTGCTCAGTCAGCTAGCTCTCACAAAGCTTTATTCAGAAGTTCATGCTTGCTGCCATAAATGATGGGGTTTGATTTTATAAAAGATGCCCATTGAATTTCAAATCCAGATGCTAAAGTGACAGGACAGCCAAACTAGTGATAGTCCTGTTATTCCCCCGCTAATACAGGCCCACTTGTAATAGAGTGATTTGCTGTTGGCATCAAGAGAGGCACAGCATACACAGAGAAGTTGGAGATTCTCTGGAAAATAACATGCACGATCCATTGACAAGTTTTTTGCTGATGTCTTTGTAGCTTTCCAAAACTCCATTTAAAGCCAGTCAAATGACAGTTTGGCTTTTATGCATAATTTGTTATGAATTCATATTCTAGAACCCAGCATTTCAATACATAACAGTACAGCAATTTAAGTTGGCCTTCAGTTTGCTCTGATATATTAAATAGCCCCTCTCCTTTACATATTTCTTCTAAATTGTTTGATACGTTCTTTTGATGATTTGTATATTTAAATGATGTCACATTCGGTTTTTCTTTGAACAAAGTGAGTTCAGGTGGATATGAGCGTTTCATTGTCTGAAATACTGTTATGTTACTACTTAGACTATTAATTTAATACTGTATACAGTGGTTCTTTAAAAATTACGTTCTTGTTCTACTAGTTTTTGTTGCACATATAGCTAATCATTAAAATTATAGCAGAATATTTAAGAGCTCTGTAGTAGCAAATGAATATAACAGACATGGTTCTGTACACGCTGTACTTGAATAGGCTGCTAATCTCTTATTTGAATGCTTTCCAGAACTGCAAAACTGCTTCAAGTTTGAGAACAGTTTATGGTTTCATTGAATAATAAAAACAGGAAGAAAGGGAGCAGTATTTTATAACACTGAGAATTAATGTAAGGCTGAAACTGAGTCCCTTCACATTCTGTTCCAAACTATATTATGAATAAAGCATATGGTCAAACTTTTCCCTTTTTCTATCAGGCCTAGAGAAGTGAAAGTAAAAAAGCCTGGAAGATACCAAATGAGGTTTGAACATTGTCCTATTTGTTTTAAGGTATCTGTGTAAATAAACTCCAGCAGCCAAGTGGCATATAAAACTACAAGGCTACAAGATAACTGTCTTTTCATGCAGTCACTGTTTTATCATTGACAGTGGGTCTGTGGGAAGATGGGTTTGCTACGTGTCACAAGCTGAATATTATGGGTCAGTTTCTGTTGCTCTGTTGCCCAATGTCATTTGAACCTGGAACTTTAAGGCTCTGATCCCTAACAGAGAGCTGTAATTTCTAGGGATGGACATGAACCACGTGACAAGCCCAAATACATGCTGAATTCTGGCCACATTTGGGCTTGGGAGTCTCCAAAGAAATCTCCAAGCTTTTGGGCATGACTCGGGGTAGCTTGAGAAATGAAACCCACCCAGAAACTCCTGCGCAAAAATGCTAGACATTGGTAAGGGTGGTGTTTTCCCACTTGGAAACACAAACGGGGACCCTCAAAAGCTTGACACGTACTGCTGCCTGGCAATAACAGAGTTCCTATTCATTGCAATAGGACTCAGATATGTAAGTGTAGGATGAGCGTGTGTTCCCTTTGTTGGTGTAGTTTTGGATGAAGAGGGGGTACTCGTGAAAGAGCTTTGCTGCTGTGCATGGTCGGGGAAATGCTTAGTTAGCTTATTCAGTCAGGGGCCAGGGGGCTAGGTTCCTCTGTGTTGCAATTTGGTATTTGTTTGTTTGCTGCAAAGGGTGGAAAAATTGGGACTGAATTCCTTTTTCACATAGCACATTAGTGTAGCGGGATTTTCCTGCTGTCTGCTTCCTTGGTGGTTTCCCTTCCTTTTTCTTTTCATTTCATTTACTCCCCCTTTGGGTTGCAGTAAGGCGAGGGATTGCTCTTAGGATTTTTTTCCCCAGGCTGCTTTGGCGGAGGGGCTTCAACTTAGTTCTCTGCCATTTTATCCCATACACACACACTGGGCTGCTTTTTGTTCTGGGATGATCTGTGTTTGTCTTTACTGCCCACTGCTCTCCGTTTGAAACCCTCCTACTGACCTGCTTCTCCTTGGGGGGTGATCTGCATTTGTCAGCCTGCTTCCCTGCACCCATGTTACCTTGGGGGACTTGTTCCAGAGTTACTGAGGTGACGTCCCTTCACTCCCAGCTCTCCATTTGATCTCCTTACTGACCTGATTCTCCTTGTGGAGTGATCTGTGTTTGCCAGCCTGCCTCCCTGCACCCACCTTGCCTTGGGAGACCTGTTCCAGAGTTACTGGGGTGACTTCCCTTTACTCCCAGGTCTCCATTTGAAATGCCCCTGACATGATTCTCCGGGGGGGGGGGGGATGATCTGTGTTTGTCACCCTGCCTCCATGCACCCACCCTGCCTTGGAGGACTTGCTCCAGAGTTACTGAGGTGACTTCCCTTTACTCCCAGCTCTCCATTTGAAACTCCCCCACTGGCCGGCTTCTATGTTAATCAACCTGCCTCCCTGCACCCACCCAACTTTGGGGGACTTGTTCCAAGTGACTTGGGGTGATTTTAGTGCCCAGCTCTCCACACCTTGTTTGAAACCTCCCCCCGAGTAACCTGCTTCTCTGTGGGGCCATTGATCTGTGCCTGTCTGCCTGCTGCAGTCTTACCTGTCTGCCTGTTTCTCTCTCTGGCAACCTACCCACTTGATCAAGTGTCCTGGGCTGCAGTTGGATTGGGTGCTTGCTCTTGATCAGGTGATTGGCACCATGAGAGGGGGTGGAAGGGGTAGTGCTCACATCTATCACACCTACATCTATCATTCCCCGGCCCAAATCCAGAAGCAGGTATGCCTCTCACCTTCTCCAACCATGGGCATGAGGACACAGTTCCACTCCATTGCATAGAAATATTTCCACACCCTGGGGAGTGACCCATGTGTGGTAGAGTGCCAGGTGTGCCACGCCTGTGTCCAGAGGAACTGGGAACCACAACACTTGGCTACCACTGTTCTCCAGAGGTAGCCCTGGCCTCAAGAGAACAGGTCTACCTACCTCTTTCCACTATATTGGTAGACCTGGCTTCCAGAGAGCAGGTGTGCTTGCCCCAGTCCACTATAATGGTAGGCCTGACCTCGGGCCATCGCCCTTTGCTGACCCTTAGCAAACATATCAGCACTTGGGGGGAGGGGACTCTTGCAGTCTACTTTGGGTTTTTTTTTAGTGAAATGTAACAACCAACATTACAGGTCAAGTATAACAGAGGAGGAACAATCACAGAACCCTGCCTAACCTAACAAATGGGAAGTTGCGTTAGGGTTGCCAAACCTGTTTCTCCTTGCGGCGGAGGGCTCCCGGACGGCGTCCCGAGCGCGCGTGTGCTGCATGCATGTCAGCCGGATGTGACGTGATGACGCCGGGCACGCTGGGGGCGGGGCCACAGCCATTTGAGGGGAAAACTCTATGTTTTCCCCTCAAAT
>NW_015163604.1:1310525-1327941 GCF_001447785.1 Gekko japonicus | reverse complement strand
CTGGGGCTCTGGGGGGGGGGTCTGTTTTTTGAGGAAGAGGCACCAAATTTGCAGCTTGACTGGAAGTGTCTGGCTCTTCAGAATGATTTGCAAGTCCAAAGACTATGCCAAATACAAGAAATGATGCCATTCTTAAAACGATTTGCTGTAAAGGTCAACATTTCTCACAGACCTAGATTTAGTTGCAGAATTATTTTCTGGAGTAAAAATTGTGTCTTTTTTCAGTAAGTTAAATAAGACTAGAAAACGTACTAGTTTTGTGTTGAACAATATTTAAATCTTGATAGCAGATGTTGACTGTATGGAATATCTATATTGTAAGCATTCTACTTCCATCTTTTCCTTTAAAAATTTTCTTTTTCATTAGTGAGTCTCATTACTACAAATAAATATTATTACAGTTCATAGCAGATTTGATTTCTTTATAAATTAACCTTTCGTCATACTGTTGTGTTTAAATTTTTATGACCTATATTACCCTGGAAGCCTATTGTCTGCTTATGGTAACTTGAAATAGCAATTATATACCTGTATGAAATCTAGCTCTTTTGTTCATATTTATTATGTTTTAGCTTATGTATAACAATTCTTAACAAATCATAATTTTTATCATTACCTTGCTGAGAAAGTCCAAAACAGAATTTAGTTGGCTATCTTTTAAAAAAGTGTGTGCTATGTTCAGGGAACTTCAGTATCAGAATGATATGGGGAAGCAAAGAGAATATTGATTCATGATTTCTGAGTCCTTTCTGAAAAATTGTTGGCTATTTTTTCCAGTATCATTTATAATTACTATAAAGTGAACTCAAAATAGTAGAATAATTATTGTAGTGATTCATTAGGGCATTAATAATGTTACAGAATAAAAGACAGAAAAGGCAGATATCATAGGTCCTAAACCAGCTAAAATCAGTTTATTTCAATGGCTTGTTTTATTAGATAACTTGTCCCATAGTTTTCAATGAGCGTTAAGCATGAATAACTACATTTCATCTGATCTATGTTGTTTTGTAAATCTTGGACAGTCTTTATGTTCTGATTTGCATGGGATTAATAAGAGCAGTTATGAACTGAGAAACCCGCTTAGTTGATCCAGTTATAAGTTTTGCCATGAACCACCTTAATCAAAGAATTAGAAATAGAAAAATCCTACAACATTATTCAGATGTTTTTATTTTACCTGTGTTTTTAACCTTCTAAGAATATATAGTTAATAGCCTTCCTAGCACAGACTGGATTTCTAATATAGTAACTTCAAATTTGTATAGGCAAGTTCCATTTGATTTCCAAGTCAGGAAGAGTGGAAAAAAGTGTTGAAGCCCATTGTGGAGCTGTACTAGCAGGAAGATGGAATTATGAAGGAACAGCACTTGTTACAGGTAAGAGGGTATTTTGCAGTGGTTCTTTTGTTTTTTGTAAAAAAAAAATGATAAGCAAAGAATGCCTTCAAAAGTACAATGGCCTCATTTTTAAAGCTTAGTGTTTGCAGAAAAGAATAGAAACAAAGAACACTTAGTGAACTGAAACAAAGTAAAACCATTAACATTATTGAAAACAGGTAAGATGCCCACTGAATGGTGGGAATGTGTATGGAAATGTGGTCTAGGGATGGGCGAGAAGAGTTCAGTTATGGTTTTTTCCCTTACTGTTTGGCCAGAATCTTGAAGAATATTTCCTACTTCCCAAAGTCCTGCACAGTCACTCAGTTGTGTAACTAGGAACTAGCTGTAGTGATTGTTGCTTGCCACTGCTTATTTCCCCCCCATTGCAGCTCACCAACCCATGTGGCCGTTATTCCATACAGGTCCTGCTTCCCCCAAGAATCACAAACTACTGCTGGGGGGAGGAAAAGTGGGAAAACCTTGCGACTGCCAATATCTTCTGCTGAATCCTATCCACCTGTAGCCATTAACATAATCATACTTAAAGTAATTGTCATAGAATCATAGAATGTGTGGATCACAACAAACTATGGCAGGTCCTTAAAGAGATGGGAGTAGCAGACCACCTCACATTTCTCTTGAGAAACCTGTATAAGGGTCAAGAAGCAACAGTTGGAACCAGATATGGAACAACTGATTGGTTTAGCATAGGAAAAGAAGTACGACAAGGATGTATATTGTCACCTTGCTTATTTAATATATATGCAGAGTACATCATGTGAAATGCTGGCCTGGATGAATCACAAGCGGGAATTAAGATTGCTGGGGAAAAGATCAACAACCTCAGATATGCAGACGATACCACTCTAATGGCAGAAAGTGAAGAGGACCTAAAGAGCCTCTTGCCCAGGGTAAAAGAGGAGAGTGCAAAAGTGGTCTTGAAGCTCAACATCAAAAAAACTAAGATCATGGCATCCGGTCCCATCACTCCTTGGCAAATAGAAGGGGAAGTCGTGGAAGTAGTGACAGACTTCACGTTCCTGGGATCCCAGATCACCGCAGACTGTGACAGCAGCCATGACATTAAAAGACGCCTGCTCCTTGGGAGGAAAGCGATGGCGAACCTAAACAGCATGATAAAAAAGTAGAGACATCACCCTGCCAACAAAAGTCTGCATGGTCAAAGCAATGGTATTCCCAGTAGTCATGTATGGCTGCAAGAGTTGGACTATAAGAACGGCCCTTGAGAGTTCCTTGGACTGCAAGGAGATCAAATCAGTCAATCCTCAAAGAAATCAACCCTGACTGTTCCCTGGAAGGCCAGATAATGAAACTGAAGCTCAAATACTTTGGCCACCAAATGAGAAGGGAGCACTCACTGGAGAAGACCCTGATGCTGGGAAAGATTGAAGGTCAAAGAAGACGGGGACGGCAAAGGATGAGATGGTTAGACAGTGTCATAGATGCAACGAACATGAAATTGAGCCAACTTCAGAGGACGGCGGAATTACTTGTGTAGAGTAATTCATAGTTAGATTAATAGTGGGATGGAAGTTGTGGAAAGCCTGGTGAAATCTCTCGAGGACTCCCTTGCCATGGGTCCAGACAATAAAAATGTCATCAGTGAATCTCAAGTAAAGGAGAGGTGCCAGTGGGTAGGAGTTCAGAAAATGCTGTTCTAGATCCATCATGAAAATGTTGGCATACTGACTTCCGGTTTATGGCGACACGCAGGCAGATGCATCTCCCGGACGTCCCGGGGATGCAAACTGCACACCAGCGTGTAGGAGGGGGTGCGACAGGTCGCGACACCCCCCCGAGCCTTGGTAAAAGGCTCCTAGCTAGGGGTTTTTTGAGGGGCGACCTCTTCGCCGGCACGATGCCGGAGAATTGAGGCGCTCCTCTGCCCCGAAGGTCCTGCCGCTGAGTGACCGCATGGTACGAGTGCTGCTGACCGGGACAAGCGTCGGAGATTGGGTGAGAAAAAACAATGCCAAGCGAGGCCGGTTGGCCAACAACAAACTGTGAGTCGGGTTGAAGCATGAAGATTTAAAAAGAAAGCTGCCCCCCTTAAAGAGCGACGGGAAGCGAGCGGGGGAGGGGCCCCTCCCAAACACACAAACGAAAACACGGAAATAAAGAGGGGGGAGCAGAAAAATAAGTGTCTAAATCTGTTTTAAGAGACTTACTAGAGCGCAGATAAGCGTATGGGCGAATATCAGAGACTTTAGCAACTTTCAGAAAAGTAAATAATCCAAAAAGATGGCGGGGAAGAAACCAGATAAAGACAAACTGTTGAAAGCGAAACTAGTGCGCAGTCCTCGAATGGAAGAGATCACTGAGCTTTCTAAATTGTTGGCAGATTCCTTGCGCCCTCTACTGGATTAGATGACTAATATCAAGCAACAATTGTCAACAATTGGTCAGAGCTTGGCTTTACAGCAGCTACAATTGACTAAATCTACAAATGCAATGGAGCAAATGGCAGAGCAGATAAAGGAAATGGACGGCAATACTAAAAAAGTCAAGAAAAAGGTGCAAAAACTGAAAATGAAACAAGCTATGGAAGAGTCACAACTTTTACAGCTGCAAATGGAGAAAGCAAATCTGGTCCTACGGTTCCAAGGGGTCCCGGAAATTAAAGGAGAGAATCTGAAGCAACTGTTGAGTGATGCAATAGCCCCATTGACAGATTTGACAGTGGAATATCTTTATAGCGAGATGGATGTGGTCTATAGGTCCTATTCTTTATACATCAAGAAAAATAATCTGCCGGGGGAAATAGTAGTCAGATTCTCAAAGAGACATATAAGAGATTCTATTTTGAAAGCAACTACGGGAACACCCTTGAAAATCGGGGACAATAATATCAGGATCTTAAAAGACATTCCATTTGAAATAAGACAGAAGAGAAAGAAATATAAAGACTTAATCCTTTTTAACAAACAAATGGCATTAGTTACAGATGGTTAATTCCAGAAGATGTCATTTTCAAGCTCCACGACAAAAAAGAAAAGATTGACTCTGTTCTTAAAGCATGAGAGTTCCTGAGAACACAGCTGGGGGAACCAGCGGAGGACAAGAAGGAAGAAGAAGAAAGCAAATCGGATGGCGAGTTAGGCTCGGTGTCTTTTGACAAGGACTCTCTCTCTGAAAAGGGGGCGGCAGTCCCCAAAAGTCCATATAAATTGAGGATAAGAAAAGATATGAGAAAATAAAGGCTGAAGGACTCTGAATTGTGCCTGAAAATTTAGAAATAACTTTGGGATGCTCTGAGGGTTTCATTTAACAGATAAATTGATGGTTAGAAGATAAATAATTTAGCATAACCGACTATATTCAAGGTATTACTAGCATTTTAGATTAATATGGAAATAAGCTGATGTATTGATCTCCTACTCTTGGGGTTTTAGTTATTAGTGGGTTTCTTTTTCTTTCTCCTTAGTGGTAGTTTCCCTTCCTATATTTTCAGTTGTAGTTTGTAGTGGTGTAAAAAAATCAATTAAAAAACTCCCCTTAGGGGGATGAAAAAAAAGAAAAAAGAAAATGTTGGCATACTCTGGAGCCATGTGGGTGTCCATAGCTGTGCCATTGATTTCAAGGTATAAGTTCTCACGAAACTTGAAATAGTTATGGGTGAGAACAAACATGCAGAGTTCAGTGGCAAGATCTGTGGATTGTGAACAGCTGTTTTAAAGCTTGAAAATGGAACATCTTAGTTGAGTATAGCATACTGAATAGCTGTAGGGATAACCCAACATAGAGGCTAGCTAGGAAACTGGGATTCTAAAATTTCCATAGTTGCCTGCTACAGTTATGTAAAGAGAAGGAGCATCTTTGCCTACACTGTTGGAGGAGGTAGACAAACCCAGCTTGGCAACTCACTGTATGAGTGATATTTTCTGCATCTTTTCCTTCCACTAAATGGCAGGGCAAGGCTGCTCACTCTTACTTTGGTGTTCAGCATACCTTGGAACAGTAAATTGGTATCAGCATTGTTAAAGGAATGGTAAAAGGTTGGAAAAGGGTGGACCTGGTGTTGTTCATGGTGGCGCTAGGGCTCTCCCAATATGTAACAGCTCCCACTCACCAAGCGGGGCACACACTCAATTTGATCTTCGCGGTGGGGGTTACAGTGGACCGAATTACTGCTATGGCAGTTCCATGGTCAGACCACTATGCTCTGAGGGCTCACGTGAATGTCCCACTCTGACCCTGTATGGGCGGCGAGCATATTTTAACTCACCCGTGGAGCCAAATGGACCCTATGCAGCTCCAAATGGATCCGATACCCCCTGGCAAGCTCGTTAGATGAGCTTGTCGAGGACTGGCATAGCCAACTCTTGGCAGCCATCGATGAAATCGCTTCCTGACATCCTCTGCGCCCCCACTTGAGGTTCGCTCCATGGTATACACAGGAGTTGTGGCTGATGAAATGAGGGCTGAGACGACTAGAGAGACAGTGCTTGCAACAAAGCTACAAGAACATCCTATAGGACGTTTATGAGATCCTATGAGATGGCAGTTAAAGCCGCTAAGAAAGAGTATTATGCAGCCACAATTGCGTCTGCAAGCTCTCGCCCAGCTCAATTATTTAGACCAATTCGGTCTATAACTACTCTGCCTCAGGGCAGACTAAATGCTAAGGAATTGGAGATCGGCTGTGAGGCCTTTGCGAGCTATTTTGCAGATAAAGTCCTGTCGCTCCGTCGTGACCTCCCTGCCACAGTTGATACAGTAGGTGAACTCGAGGCTCCATTTGCATCTTCTTGTCAAGTTCTGGATTATTTCAGTACACTCAGCCTAGAGGAGGTCGACAAATTACTCTTCATTGTTTGCCCTACCACCTGCAGCCTTGATCCATGTCCGTCATGGCTAATTAAAGCCAGTCATGATCAAACAGCTGGTTCCCTTCCTTGAACACAATGACCTGGCAACATTGATCCATGCAATGGTCACCTCAGGACTGGATTACTGTAATGCTCTCTACATGGGGCTGCCCTTGTCCCAAATCTGGAAGCTGCAGCTGGTGCAGAATGCAGCGGCCAGGCTGCTGTTGGGCCTCCCTATGCGGGAACACATCTGGCCTGCCCTAAAAGCACTGCACTGGCTGCCTATAGCATACCGAATTTGTTTCAAGGTGCTGGTTCTTACCTTTAAAGCCCTATATGGTCAGGGTCCTACATACCTAAGGGACTGCCTTTCCCCACATATTCCCCAGAGAGTGCTACGGTTGGGGTCTCTAAACCGCCTGGCCCTACCGGGCCCCAGAGAAGCCAGGCTGGCTGCAACGAGGGCCAGGGCTTTTTCAGTGGTGGCTCCGCACTGGTGGAACGAGCTCCCGGAAGTCATCAGGGCCCTGTGGGACCTTTTACAGTTCTGCAGGGCCTGAAAGACAGAGCTCTTCCACCAGGCTTTCAATTAGAGAGCCACACCCAAGCAACTATAGCTCTGGCCCAACATCAACATTAACATCATTGCTAACAGCCAAGTAACTATGACTATGATGTCAGCCAGCTGTTACCGGAGACTGCGGCTATTTCCGCCATCTGATACAAGCTAACACTTTATATTTGTATATTTTATAATTATATACTCACTAGGAGTAATGTCCATTGTGGGAAGAAATACAACGAGATCTAGAAGGAAGCTCCAGATGAGTGTCCCGACTGTGGCTGGTGGGGCGGCAGAGGGAAGCGGAAAATGGAAGGAGGCCAGCCATGTTTCTTTCCTTCTGCTTAGCTATAAGGCAGGGCTGTCTCAAGTCATTTTGCTGCCCCAAGTGGGTAGAATGTGAGGACAGCCTCATGGTAACAGATATGGTTCTCTCCACCTCTGACTTATTTTTTGAGGGGGAGGGGGGTGCTATGCAGTCACAGCTAAGGTAGAAAAGCACCTTTTCCTGTGCCATGTTTTCTGGGTTCCAAGGGTCTGGAAAGTGGTTCCATAGCCAATTACACAGTTGCCAACTCTGGGTTGGGGAATACCTGTGGATTTGAGGGGTAGAGCCTGGGGAGGGCAGGATTTTGGGTGGGGTATAATGCCATAGAATGTACTGCCCAAAGCAGCCATTTTCTCCAAGAGAACTGATCTGGGTCATCTGGACATCAGTTTTAATAGCTGAAGCCCTGACTGCTTCGTCACATTGGCTGCCATATAGGGGCCATATCAGCAGGATATAAGGACATAGAGTCCACCATTTTCTCCAGGGGAACTGATCTCTGCCATCTGGAAAGCAGTTGTTATTTCTGAGTGATCTTTAGCCCTCACCTGGAGATTTGCAACCATGGTTTCCCCCAACAGACACTAAGGGGAAATTTATTTTACCTCAGAACATCAACAGCAAACTGTTTAGAATGTTAGAGGGAAAGGCCAGTGAGGCCACATATGCAAATGACCTCTGTGTTTTGACTGGCTGTAGGGGGAGAGGAACACCAAACTGTTTAGAATGTTGGAGGCAGGACTCAGGCAAAGCAGCCAGTGAATAAGGAGACTCTCTGAATGACAGATCAGACAGCGAACTGATTTTGGAGCGTGTTGGAATGTTCAAGGGAGTCCATGACCAACATAGAATTATATATACCGGAGGATAATGTATCATCCTGATTTTGTTCAACCCTTGTTTTGTTTTACATCTCTATGTTATTTGCCCTGCACCTGCCTTGGCGGGGAGGGCAGGATATAAATTAAATAAATAAATAAATAAGTTTATCCACTTTTCTCAACGTGAAGTAGGGATTCTAATGTATATTGGCAAGGATTCCCAGGAATCTGAGGTTAAGTGATACATATAGGGAAAGCTCTCTGCTCATACCACCGTCATGCTTAAATTGAGCATTGTAACAGTGTGAGTGGGATGATGGATGGGCAAGTTAAGAATAGGAGAGGGTGACAAATCCCTGACTAGGGGAAAAAAAATGATTGAGCACCTGGGCTGCCACTGTACCACTTAAGTAGGTTGCCAATCTCCAGGTGGTTGCTGGAGATCTGAGCTTACAACTGATCTCCAGGCAACAGATCAGTTCACCAGAAGAAAATGGCAATTTCAGAAGGTGGACTCTATGGGAATATATCCCACTGAAGTCCATCCCTTAACCCTACAGGGTGGTTGTGAGGATAAAGTGGGAAAGGAAGAACCAGGCAACCCATCCTGAACTCCTTGGAGAAAGGACAGGATAAAAATGCATTAAAATAAAGTAAACAAGCAGTGGCTCAGACTGCACATTAATTAGCCCCCCTTTTGTGTATCGGCGGGGAAAAACAAAAACCCCCACCCCCAACCCCCCTTTTGTGTATCGGCGGGTAAAATCCAAGCCCCCAACCGCCAACATGGCTTGTCAGATGGGCCAGATATTGCGTGACAAAGAAAAGGGAGGGAGGGGGCTCTGCCAAACAATCTGGCGTCTTGCTCCATTTGTGTTGCTCGCTCGGTCTTCCTCCCTCCCCGCCTGCCTCCCGTGCTTCTCTCCCTCCCAGCCAGGCAGCAAGGCACCCTGAGCTTGTGGGAGCGGGGGGCACGAGAAGACTTTGTAACGTGGCAACGAAGGTGGCAGAGAAAGGCGGATGGATATAAATTGAGTTTCTAATTAAAAATATATGGGACGGAAGCCTTTTGGTGGGCATGGAGAGCAACAAAAAGAGCGCGCGGCACGTTGGAAGTGGGCTGGGATGTGGGGAAGGGGGCCCATGACCACGCTGCGTTCACCCCATTACTGCATATGGGGAGAGAGTTGAAGGGGGGGCACCACTGAACATTCAGGGGGAAAGCGGGTAGTTGCGACCCGTCGCATGCAAAAAAGCCTTCCCTTTTATGACCTTAAAGCCAAGCGATTGCAACTAACGAACTAGAATCAGAATGTCCTACATTCCACTGTGGCCTCGGCCACAGCGGCTTTCCCCTCTCAGCGAGCATCCCAGGTTGCACTCCTCCAACTGGAAGCCCTGCGAATGCTGCTTACCTAGGTCACAAGTGCAGCAGCTCCTAGAGAGAAGGGGGAGGGGGCTCTGCCAAACAATCCGGTGTCTTGCTCCATTTGTGTTGCTTGCTTGCTCTTTCCCCCTCCCCGCCTGCCTCCCGCGATTCTCTCCCTCCCAGCCAACCAGCAAGGCAGCCGGGTCATTTCAGGAAGAGCTGGAGCCTCCTCGGTGAAGGAGAGCTCCATTGGCGCAAACAAAGGGGCTGGGGTGCGCTACAGGCGCAAAGGCAGCCGGGGCCGCAGGCAGGCCGAGGCAGCCTCCGAGCTCCCACCACACAGCAACTGGAGGGTGCGAAACAAATTGGTGGGGTCAGGGGGCGGTGAAAAGGCACGCTCGGCCCTCCCCGCGCACCGCCAAGGTTTTGTTTGACTCCGAAAGGAAGCATGGCCTGCTGGTGCAAAAGCTGTTCCCCCTCATGTTCCCTAGGTGCGCTCCAAGGTGCGCATGGCTTCCCCGCTCTCCAGCCTCCTCCCGCCTCCGCTCCTCTTCAGCCTAGACTCACCCGCCATGGATCAGGCTGGAAGAACTGGAGCCTCCTCGGCAAAGGAGAGCTCCATTGGCACAAACAAAGGGGCCGGGTGCATTACAGGTGCGAAGGCAGTCGGGGCCACAGGCAGGCCGAGGTAGCCTCTGGGCTCCCGCCACGCAGCAACTGGAGGGTGCAAAACAAATCGGTGGGGTCAGGGGGCAGTAAAGAGGTATGCTTCGCCCTCCCCACGCACCGCCAAGGACCTGTTCAACCCTGAAAGGAAGCGTGGCCCACCGGTGCAAAAGCCGCTCCCCCTCATGTTCCCTAGGCGCGTTCCGAGGTGCGCATGGCTTCCTTGCTTTCCAGCCTCCTCCCGCCTCTGCTCCTCTTCAGCCTAGGCTTGCCCGCCATGGATCAGGCTGGGGGCGGGGCTTGCTGAGCTCCTCACTGCCAGAGTGCTGCTCCGGCGCACTCCGGCAGCAAATGACCTCTGCATAGTACAACAGTAGAACAAAGTTTGAGTCCAGTAGCACCTCTAAGACCAACAAAGTTCAATTCTGGGTATAAGTGAGAACTGAGAGACTTTGCATGTGTAGATGCACACTTTTTCAAATACACTGAAACCAGGCCTACAGCCATAAAATTTCGGTTGGTGGGGCAGGGGCGCTGGGGCAGGGGAATGGGGAACTTAATTATATTACTAATTAGTTTAGTTCCCCAGAAAGGTCACTTAGGAGTCCTCCATTCCCTTCCACAGCTGCTCTGCCACCTTTGGTCAGTTTCAGTCCCCTCCTATCAGCTTTTAGGCCTGTCTGGCTAGGGGGGCTGATTGAAACAGATTTCCTTAAGCATTACATGTAGTTTTGGGGGGGGGTGTTAGTTGTCAGGAAGGGGTAATTAGAGTCCAGATGTGCAAGTACAGCTATGATTGGAATAACACGGTAAGGTCTGTGAATAGCAGCAAATTAGTATACAGATAATAAGAGTTAACAACAGATGTGAGAACTAAGCTTGACTCCAGTGGCACCTTTAAGACCAACAAAGTTTAATTCTGTTATTCACAGACCTTACCAACTGCGTTACTCCAATCTTAGCTGTACTTATGCATCTTGACTCTAATTAACCCTTCTTGGCAACTAACCTCCCCCGCTACCTATATGTAAGACTTGAGGAAATCTGTTTCAGTGTATTTGAAGAAGTGTGCATCTACACATGTGAAGTCTCTCAGTCTTGCTTATACCCAGAATTGAACTTTGTTGGTCTTAGAGGTGTCACTGGACTCAAACTTAGTTCTCACATCTGTTTGTTAACTCTTGTGTTTGTGTGCTAATTAGCTACCATTCACAGGTCTTATCAACTGTTTTAACTCAATCTCAACTATACTTATTGCCCAGTTACTTGTGCATCTTGACTCTAACTAGCCCTTCCTGGCAACTAACCCCCACCCCACCTTTTCTCTACCTATATGTAAGACTTGAGGAAAACTGTTTCTATGTATCTGAAGAGGCGTGCATGCACACAAAAGCTTATACCCAGAATTAAACTTTGTTGGTCTTAAAGTGTCACAGGACTCAGACTTTTTCTGTTGCTTCAGCCCAACACAGCTACCCACCTGAATTGTAGTACAACACGATGATAATAACATTAAAAATGAAAATAAGTATACTTATCTTGATCATTTAATGTGCATATGATAAAACATCTCTGAACAGCTGTTGTCTGATCACTGTGAAATCTTTTGCATACAGTACTACGAAAGGCTTTTACGTCAGTAGAAATTTTCACCTGATTCTTCCTCCCCTGTATGTAGTATGTTGATCTAGGCTTTTCTTCCAGCCATACTAAATGTGGTACTGGCAATTTTAAATAACCTTTGAGCTCACACTTGCCATTTAATTTTAGTATCTTGAATTTCAGTATCTTGAACTATCAGTGTCATTAGGAAAGCATAGCTTTGTATTCTGTAGAGCACATCTGCTACCTTTTTATACATTCCCAAATTTCAGGAAGCAAATAGAATGAAACTAATGTGATAACCTCCCAAATAACTCCCACATAACATGTTCCAGGAAAGTGGGTAAGGCCATTGCAAAGTAGGGCTTGAGGTGGTGAATGGTTGGCACTTTGAAACAGTGGCTGCAAGGGGGGACTAGAGGGCAGATAAACTGTGAGCCTCCCTGAACTGTGGGCCTTGTGCTCAGGGAAGGAAGTAGAGTCCATTAGCTCTGCCCCCCCCCCCATTAGCAGCCTCTGTGCTCTTGCATTCTAGTATGCAGGCAGCAAGCAGAAGCAGAAGAGCAAGATAGCCACAGCGAATAGAGAGGATAGCTACTGCTGCCATCTAGCTAACCACCCTTGGTTGGTAATGGTTTTACTTCATGGCCAATAGGCCCTCATCCTGGCATTGTGGTAATCGTGGTAATTACAAGAGCTACTGTTACTCATGTTGAGAGTGCAGTAAGACAAGAGAGGGAAGCCCTTCCCCTCAAAGATGGTCAGTCTCCATAGCTGTCAGGCTGCTTCTGGCTATCTGCCCTACTTTTATCATAATATTGCTAAATATTTCTTTGTTACAGTTGGTGAAGATGGACAAATAAAAATATGGTCTAAGAGTGGAATGCTGAGATCCACCCTCGCACAGCAAGGTATGTTAATTTATTTCCTTATGCATTCAGTACCTTTTGAAATATTTTTAACATAGTTGTTATTAAAGAGTTGTTAAAGAGAACAAAGGAAAGACATAAAGGGGATACAGAAACAAAAAGGAGTTGCATAATATATATATATGTTTCACAAAGTGTGTGAAACAAAAAGTATTTCTCCCCACCATTATAGTTTATAAAACACTATCTATAACATAGAACAGTGCTTATTGATATTTTTGGAGTATTTGTTCAGCTGAATACAGATTGGAGAATCTGATTCGGCTACCGAAATAGCCATGCCCTAATAAAAGCCGATATTATTCGGCTTTTATTCGGGCTTGGATAGAAGGTCTCTTTAAATGCCCTCTGAGCTCACTCAGTCGCAGTGTGACATTTAAAGTTTAAAACCCTTCTGAGCTCACTCGCAATGCAACTCAGCAAGCATTTAAAGAGACCTTTCCCCCTCCATTGGTTTCAGTGGAGGATGGGGGCACCTTCTTTGGGGGCTCATAGAATTGAACCCCCTGGTCCAATCTTTTTAAAACTTGAGGGGGCTGAGGATAGGCACCAGTGGATATGCTGCAAATTTGGTGCCTCTACCTCAAAAAACAACCCCCCCCCCAGAGCCCCAAATACCCCTGGATTGATTCTCCATTATATCCTATGAGGATGGTCCCTATAAGGTATGATGGAGCCAAATAAATTCAGGTTTCCCAAATATGTACCCAAAGCCCAATACAATATTGGTATTCAGGAATATTCGGAATACTGGCGGGGAAACAGATTTTTATTTTTTTTTGCACATCCCTAGTTTCATCTTTACTACATATTCGGTATTATATATTTTTGCCAGCTCTACCTACTCAGTGTAACTTTTCACAATAATATATCATATAGAAAGAAAATCTGTTATATATCTCATAATAAGGAGGTAGAAGATATTTCTGCTTAGGATCCACTTCTTTATACATTTATATTCAAGGTGTTACACGTAAAACCTTTTCACATTCTCCTTCTACATTTCAATATATTTATGTACAAATTTTTGAACTTCTCATTCTACATTTATATCCTGCTTGCATAATACACACTCCATCTTTCCTCAGATTTTGTGATTGATCTATTGCTCGGATAAGTTGTTAATTTTGCCATTACTGCATATTCGGCAAGGTTATTTTCCCATTCTTCTAGGTGAGGGCAGATATCTAGTTTCCATTCTGCTGCTGTCACCATGTATTTGAATATCTCTTCCAGATTTTTTGGTAATTTATTAGGCAATATACCTAATAGGCAGCAGTGGCTCAGAGGTTAAAACGCTGAGCTACAGATCGGAAGGTCTGTAGTTCAACAGTTCGAGACCCTAATGCCGCGTGACGGAGTGAGTTCCTGTCTCTGGCCCCAACTCCTGCCAACCTAGCAGTTCAAAAGCAAGAAATTGCAAGTAGATAAATAGGTACCACTTCGGTAACAGTGTTCCATGTGCCTCAACATTTAGTCATGCCAACCACATAACCACAGAAACATCTTCGGACATCGCTGGCTCTTTGGTTTGGAAATGGGGATGAGCACCGCCCCCTAGAGTCAGATTTGACTAACTTTCGAGCAAGGGAAAACTTTACCTATACCTAATATCATATTCTTAGCTTCCATGGGGAATTTAAATTTTAATGTTTTGCATTTTTCAATGTATTTCCTTCTCTTTTTTTGCTGCTTTTTTATAAGTCCACCACATATCAAAAAAGTTCTGTCTGTGTCTTGGCACTTTCAGTATTTTCCTTTGTAGTTTTTGTCTGCTTTCTCAATGTCCTTTGGTGTTATATATTATCTAAAAACATTTTGTACCAATTTTCTTTTAATGCCTGGCTGGCTGTAAATTTGATTTCTTTCCCCCATAAGTGTTCCCATTGACCCACAAGTATCTGCTCTCTAAAATTCTGCATCCATTTGATCATACATTTTTTCACTTGTTCTTCTGTTGCTAGTTGTAGTAACACGTATATCCAGTGTAGTAAATGATCTTTTTGTTTTGTAATCAACTGTTCAAATTTAGTCTTCCATGTTAATGATCTTCTTTAGTCAGGAAACTAATACAGCAACCATAGAATATTTATTCCTTTGTCTTTAATATCTTGCCAAGACTTGATTTTCCCCCGGAGTATTTACCATGTTAAAGGTAAAGGTTTCCCTATTTGCTTTTGAACTGCTAGGTTGGCAGGAGCTGGGGCCAGAGATGGGAGCTCACTCTATCACATGGCACTAGGGTCTCGAACTGCTGAACTACAGACCTTCCAGTCTGCAGCTCAGCATCTTAACCTCTAAGCCATCGCAGACCCCAATTTACCATGTTATCATACATTTAAAAAATCATTTTTATTTCTTGTGCATTTATCATGATAAACTTCTATTGGGGACATAAGCAGAGAAGGACTCAGTAATCATTTTGATTGATCTCTTAATCCATAAATAATTGTGTAAGCCTTGTTTTATATCTGCTGGCTCAAGTTTTACTGTTCTTTGTCCTGGGTTTTTAATCCAATCTGTAATCCAGACCAGGCCTGCCGCTTGATGATATGATTTTATATTTGGAACTGCTAATCCGCCTCTCTCTTTCTTAAACGTAGTTGTTGTAGTATGTTGTCATTCCATGTTTTGCACTGAAGAAGCAACTAATTATTTAATAGAAGACATGAAATGATAACAAATCAGAATGGGAAGTATGTTTCCCGAATAATTTTTTAGAACACCAGACCAATGCGATTAATTAACTGTAATGTGCATGTCTATTTTACAGGAAAAGGTTGGCATCTTACTCCCCCCCTTAAAATGTTAAATATATCAGATGAGTGTGTTTTGAAACAATAGAAACATTTTTAACAGAAGTTCTTGAATATATTCAGAATTACTTGCCAAAATAGCCTTTACTTTTGATCCCTGAAATTTCTATTACAGGTTTTTATTATGTAATGTAATATTAATATGAACAATTATAGTACATCATAGAATTAAGAAGGCCAGAAAGTGAGAGAGTAAAACTATACTCACACTGAAAAACAAACCCACAGTATAATTCTGTGATTGCAATATTACTGTGCCTAGGAAAGTAATCTTCAACGTGGTCTCTGTGCTTCACACCCATGGGATCCAGTGCGTACGCGTTGGATCGATCAGTGCTGTAGCAAGCTCTTTTAATGGATTTTCGCGCCCAGACCTCGGGCATGCGCAGGAACCCCACCGCGCATGCCCAGAGGGGTGGCCGTGGACATCCCGCCAGTTCCTTTCTTACTGCCATGTTGGAAAGGCCTTTTTCTTCGTCGGTCTGATCAGTTCGCGTGTTTTTGGCTTTTTGCCTCACAGCTCTTTGGATTTTTTCTTCAGTTTATTACTTTTCTTCGTTCTTTCAAAAAAACTTTTTAAAACCCCTTTTATTTTCTGCTGAGGGGGAGGTTGTCGCTTTACTTCAGTCGGGCCTTCGGGCTAACCCCCCCCTTCTTTCTTCTTCATTTTGGTTTTTATGGAGAAGAAGTGGGACTTTTTTAATAGGTGCAGAGGTTGCAGTAGTAAACTTGCTCCTCCTGACCGTCATACCCTTTGCATATTTTGTCTCGGAGAGTCTCATCGACCCAAATCTTGTCGCCACTGTGCTCGCTTTTCAAACCAGACCCGGAAAAACCGAGCCGCTTGCCTTAAAGTGGCCCTGCTAGAATCGGCTCTACATCCTTCCTCAGTGATGGACACCGAGAAACCATCGACCTCATCGGCTCCGGCATCGAGGCCTGCCTCTGATATCAGCCAACCGACACCGAAGCCTTCGGCATCGAAGGCACAATCCTCCGCTTCCACGCCGGTGAAAAAGAAATCCAGGCCAAGTAAGGAGCAAAAGTCCGCAAAGAAGGGCTCTTCCAAACCCCTTAAGGCGGCAAAGAAGGGGAAAGTAGCGGTGGCTGCACTGGGTGATGCCCCTAAAGTGCCTCCCTCTCCAACGACTGTATCGTTACCGGAGGCCCAAGTCCCTCCACCGATACCGACCATCCATGTCTTGGACTCCCCTGTCCACCAAATGGAGCGTCCTTACTCCAACATCGAAACGGTAGAGCTCCTAAGTCATCAAATGGATGCAAAGCCTTCTCCGTCGTCGACATCGACTGTATCGGAAGCTCCCGACATTGATCTAAGTCGGTACCGATATGCTTCATGCGACACGCAGCGTCACCCTCCACGTCTGCACAGTCAATCTGTCGATATCGACAACCGAGATTATATGGGCTCTTCTCATAGACATGCTGCAGCTTTGTCTCCGAGACGTCCACGGTCCAGAAGGCGATCCCCGGGCATGGCTGACTCCGGCGAGCTATTCTGACTCGGATCAATGCTCATCCCACTCTGCTCGTAGATCGAGATCGCCCCACAGGTCAAGACCTTCAGCATCTCTCTCTCGTCCTCCTGCAGACGATCCTGCCCAGCATAACTTGGATCACAGTCGTCCTCCCAACCGTCAGGTCGTTCAAACCCCAGTCGTTTCCACCCCTGTCGTTCCACCAAAACCTTTAACTGGTCAACAGGACACTCCTGTCCAAATGCCACACCAGGAGTGCTCTGATTCAATGGAAGACAATTCAGATACCGAAGCATCTGAGGCTCACACCTCCCCTGATCATAAGTCTCCTAATCAGGCTGTCGCTGATGATTTGCCCATCTCCCCATCCGACAATCTCACGTCATACACAGATCTTGTAAAAAGAATGGCCCATTCCCTAGGCCTCTCTGTCGTTCAGCAACACCTGCAAGTGACGGATGCGGTCTTTGACATCGTCCAGCTTGATACATCTTCCACTCTGGCATTACCCATGTCCACTGTCCTTTTGCAAGCTACAAAGGCACCATGGGAAAAGCCTTTGTCAGCCCTGGTGTTGACAAGACGACTGGACCATATGTACAGAGTCCAA
>NW_015163604.1:1300957-1310156 GCF_001447785.1 Gekko japonicus | reverse complement strand
GCATTCCTGGCTCCGCAATATAACTCTCCCTCTGGATACCAGGGCTTATGTTGAAGATCTTCCGTTTGACAGCCTTGGCCTCTTCAACAACACTACTGATTCTACACTCCAGGAATTGGACTAGAGTATAAAGGCTTCTCGAGCTCTAGGAGTGTCACTCTCTGCGAAACAACAATACCGCCCTCGTACCTGGTCAAGGTCTTGGCAGAGACGTGCGCCAAGTTGTCAGTCTCCAGAAAGACAATGGAGACCTGTTACGAGTTCATCGTTATGAGTTTATTTGGCCGCCCTTTCGGCCTACCATGTTCCAGTTGACGGATACACACTGTTTTCCCATCTCGTCTTTGGGAGGTCAAAAACCTCCATATCAAAAACCGAGGTTTGGATCCGGGCAACAATCTTCCCATACCAAACAGGTCAAACCCTCCAAGCAGAGTTTTTGACTTCCCTGTCACCGAGTCAGTTCAAACCCGTCTATTACCCTTCCTTCATACTTGGCGTCACATCACCTCGGACGAATGGGTGCTGTCAATCTTGACCCGAGGCTACCGTATCCAATTCCACCAGAACCCCATTACTCTGGTCATCGTCTCCACACCCCCTTCCCACCTCTCCTGGAAGAGGTGTCCGTCCTCCTGCAGAAAGGAGCCATCGAACAGGTACCACCACACCTCCACAGGACGGGATTTTATTCCCGATACTTCACAGTCCCGAAGAGAGATGGAGGCGTTCGACCCATTTTAGATCTAAGGGCACTGAACTGTTTTGTAACCTACCATCGCTTCCGCATGGTGTCCTTAGAGCAGATTATGCCACTCCTACAGAAACACGTCTGGATGGCCACCCTCGACCTCCAAGACGCGTACTTCCACCTCACCATCCAACCCCTCCCATCGCCAATACTTACGCTTCGCGATTGGTCAACAGCATTACCAGTATGCAGCCCTGCCATTCGGCCTGCCCAGTGCCCCGAGAGTCTTCACGAAGACCATGATTGTGGTTGCGGCTTTCCTTCGTCTCCGGGGTATCTCCATCTACCCCTATATCGACGAGTGGCTTTTGGTAGCGCCTTCCCAGAACGCCCTGGTCTCAAACATCACTGAGACACTGGCACTACTAAAGGATCTGGGCCTACAAGTCAATCTAGAAAAATCTCACTTGAGTCCAGTCCAACGAATAAAGTACGTCGGCGCTATACTAGACTCCATGGCATGCATGGCTTACCTGCCTCAAGACAGAGCGGCAGACATCATTTCCTTAGCCACCGTTCTCGTCTTTGCCAAACTGAAAATGTGCCCTTTATAGCTCTGGTTTATCCGCAACTACGACCTGTCGAAAGACACACACACCGTCCTCCTATCCCCTCGTCCCAGCATACGAGACTCGTTACTTTGGTGGACTGTCCCTTCGAATATCTTCCAGGGAGCACCCTTCCACCCTCCGTCACCCCAAGTCACCATTACGACAGATGCTTCCCTGACAGGATGGGGTGCGCACTCCATGGGACTTTCCGTTGGGGACAAATGGGATGCACAGAACAGGAAGCTGCATATAAACTTCCTAGAACTGCTGGCAATACAACATGCTGTCACTAGCTTCCTACCTTTAATCAAGGGAAAATGTGTCACAGTTCTCACGGACAACACCACGGCGCTCTCTTATGTCGACAAGGAGGCACTGTTTCCCTACGCCTCTGCAACCTTGCCATACAGTTGTGGGACCTTTGCATCATCAACAACATTTTCCTCGTAGCCACTCACATCCCTGGACACATGAACGTGCAGGCAGACCATCTAAGTCGAGCAGGACTCAGCCTTCATGAGTGGGAGATGAACCCAATATACCTCCTTCCACTCTACCGCAGGTGGGGAGCTCCCCAAGTTGATGTTTTTGCCACCAGAACCAACAAAAAGTGTCCTCTGTTCTGCAGTCAAGGAGGCAGGGACCCTCAATCTCTGGGAGACGGTCTCCTTTACCCTGCTTTTCTACTATTTCCTGTGTCAGTTTTCACAGTTCTTCCAGCCCTTTCTCTGCCTCTGCTTCTCTTTTTTTCTCTGTCATTAACCCCTACCCTGTGCCCCTTCACCAGCCAGCTTTGAGGTATACTAAAGGCAACAAGAGGATAGAGAGGTTGTGATGGCAGCAATCAGTTGGGTGGGACGGGGCAGGGTAGGGGGGGCTCCAGTTGCCTCCTGCAAAGTTTGGGCAGCTTCAATGGAATGGGTGCCTGGACTTGTGGCTTGGCCCCTTTGCATTCATTAGACACAGGTGTGTGCTTGAAACTAGTTTGTTACAACATTTCGCTCCCACCACCAACTGCAGAAAGGATGTAGATAGAGCAAAGCATCCTTGGTACAAGAAGTGGAAGTAAATACAATAAGAGCCAGGAGACACAAGGAAAGAGAAGGAGGGAAATGGAGGATTTATACTTAGTGTCAACCAGGGAAACCTACCACACTTCCTTAGCATCTGCCATATCCAGAATACATTGTCCTTACATTACATTAAACGTAGGCCTGGGCCTTGAGTAGCTTTTGCAGTCCTTCCTTAGATGAAGGGTGAGGGAGTTTATGCCACCCTCTGCCACCTCTTCTCTCCTGGCTTCTCTCCCCTCTCACTCAAGAGCAGGAAACAGCCTATTCTCTGTGGCATCCACCCTCCAACGCTTTAAAGGCCTTGCCAGTGATTGATTTATTCAGTTTATAGACCACCCACCCCTGGAGGGCTGCATGCAAGTTCCATTGCATTCCCCTTCTAGAAGTCTTGGTAGAGAGGAGGAAAACTTTGTGCGAGGTTATAGGTGGCCCTTTGGCAGAGCTGTGGCCTGTTCTGGCTGTTCCCAACCTGAGCAGCAGGCAGTTAAAGGGTCCACCACTGCCAGGCAGTCAGCTGGGCAGGGGTCTCTTTTTAAAGAGGCTGTATGCTCTGTAGCAGCTTTAGAATTGGAGCGTGTTCCATGGGCCAGTGGGGAGGTAAGGAGTCTGGTAGTTTTTCAACTCCCTCACACACACACACACACACACACACACACACGTGTGTGTGTGTGTGTGTATATGTATATGTATATATGTGTGTGTGTGTGTGTGTGTGTGTTTAGGACTCTCAATGGCAGTCATTGTATGGTGGTGCCCACCAATTTGTCTCAAATTTCCAGAGATTGGGAACCATTTGTTATAGGGTAAGATACAGCCGAAGTAAAACACGTTCCACTGTGAGATGTGCTTAACTATTTTTCCCGCTGAATCCAGTAGCCTAGATTACTAAATTTTTGACTCAATAAACAACACATTTTACAACTATCCTGTGAAAAGCCTCTAACCCGGTTGCTTGTGGCAGAGAAGTTTTACAGAAATTAATAGTTTGGACACACACACACACACACACCCGATCCTATGCAACAGAATAGTCTCTGCAGGCTAGTAACTGGTATGGAGTTTTGGAGTGTGACTGAACTACCATTGTTTTAGAATTAGGCATAGGATTAAAGGAGTTACAAACAAATTCACGATACAGTAATTAGGGATGCCAGACTCCCCTGCTCCCAGGCACCACTCTCCACCACCAATCAGCTGGCAAGCAAGGGGGACTTACTGCAAAAAAGGGGGGGGGGGAGTTTCATGCAACATTTTAGTGATGTCACTGACCATAGTTCTACCATAGAGTTTTTGCCCAAAAACCAGAGCATGCCCCCAGCATGCCTACCTCACTGCTGGGTCACACTGGAAGTCATGTCAGGGACGTCACTGAAACATCAGGTAAGACTCCCTGCTCCCAGTAAGACCAATCCCCATCCCCTGCTGGCTGCCACTGCTACCTATCAATCTAAGTGTGTCTTCTAAATGTATAAAGGATATAAAGGACTGTTGAGAATTATCAGTCTCTCATGGTATTTGTTTTTGGCCTCTGACTTCTGACATTCCACAATTTCTGGGTGATCTCATTCATGGCTTATTCAAAATACCGTGGAACTCACATGGAGCCTGCTGAAAGCAAATACCACTTCACAGCACCTCCATGCAAAGGCCATTACTTTCACAATCCTCTAATCACATGCATTACCCACTAATATAGTCTTCACATCATTGCCAGCATCTTTCAGGAACATACTGCCACTGTGTGAACTTACCATCCCAAAGAAGAGGGTTTTTTGCAGTTTTCATGTGAATTGCCCCTTACCTTTACTTCCTAACTCTACATATCTACCACATTATCATATTTCTGGTTGTCTCATCAATTTCTCTTCTCGGATTAAAAAACTATGTTATATGTATGTTTAAAAAACTATCTTTCCACTTGAGTCTGCCTTCTCACACAGCTACCATAATCTCTCTCAGAATCTTGGGATTATCTTTGATTCCTTCCTGTGCTGCTTCTCTCTATGGTCATTTGGTTAAAAAAACATGCTTTGTCCATTCATTCAGCCTTTCCAACATTCTTCTTTATTTTCTGTTACTACTCTGAACACTGTTGCTCATTTTTAGGTGACATCTTACCAACACTGTCTTAACATTTTCTTTTTCTGTCTTCTCTCATTTTGTGTGCCTAATCGGTCTCTGAATTGTTGTTTCTCTCCTGTTGATACAATAACATCAGTCTTTCTTTACCTTGACTCTCTGACACGCTTTTCATCTTCAGGATTCTAGACTAGAGGATCAGTTTTCCATGTATGAGTTAACCGTGGCTTCCGAGAAGTGTGTGAGTGGTCACACCTGTACTCTGTAATACTCATCTCTGCCTGTGCCATTTTCTTCTCTTAGAATTAAAAGAGTGCTGTGGACCTAGTTCAACAGCATCTTTTTTTTCTTTTAAAGCCATAAGATGCAGCCACGCTTGCCCTGTGACAGCCATTCCACCTCAGAGATGGAGCACTGTGCAATTATCATGCTGTCTCTCCTAGTTTTAAGGTCCAGGAAAGAGCTAAGATAGCTCTGGAATGCTCTTTTAAAATAGTTATAGAGACGCCAATGTTGGATCAGGCCAAAGGCCCATCCAGTCCAACACTCTGTGTCACACAGTGGCCAGAAATACCAGTGCCATCAGGAGGTCCAGCAGTGGGGCCAGGACATTAGAAGCCCTCCCACTGTTGACCCCCCCCCCCAAGCACCAAGAAGACAGAGCATCACTTGCCCCAGAGCCCCTAGCTATACCTTGTGGCTAATAGCCACTGATGGACCTCTGCTCCATATGCTTATCTAATTCCCTTTTGAAGCCGTCCATGCTTGTAGTACCCACCACTTCCTGTGGCAGTGAATTCCATGTGTTAATCACTCTTTGGGTGAAGAAGTACTTCCTTTTATCCGTTCTAACCCGACCGCTCTGCAGTTTCATGGAGTGCCCACGAGTTCTTGTATTGTGAGAAAGGGAGAAAAGTACCTCTTTCTCTACCTGCTCTTTCCCATGCATAATCTTATAAACCTCGATCATGTCACCCCTCAGTCGTCTTTTCTCCAAGCTAAAGAGCCCTAAGCGCTTTAACCTTTCCTCATAGGGAAAGTGTTCCAACCCTTTTATCATTCGAGTTGCCCTTTTCTGCACTTTTTCCAAAGCTATAATATCCTTTTTAAGGTGTGGTGCCCAGAACTGCACACAGTATTCCAAATGAGGTCTCACCATTGATTTATATAGGGGCATTATGATATTGGCTGATCTGTTTTCAATACCCTTCCTAATAATCCCCAGCATAGCATTGGCCTTCTTTATTGCAGTCACACACACTGTCTCGACATTTTCAGTGAGTTATCTACTACAACTCCAAGATCTCTCTCTTGCTCAGTCTCTGCCAGTTCAGACCCCATCAATGTGTATTTATATTTAGGATTTTTGGCTCCAATGTGCATCACCTTGCACTTGGCCACATTGAACCCCATTTGCCATGTTGACGCCCACTCGCCCATCCTTGACAGATCCCCTTGGAGTGCCTCACAATCCTCACTGGTTTTCACCACCCTGAACAACTTTGTATCATCCGCAAATTTAGCCACTTCACTGCATATTGCTGTCCTGTCCTTAGGCTGGGAAAAGCACCATCCAGAAGAACAGTTATGGGTCATTCTTCTACCTCTTAAGGGCAGGTGGAGCACAAGCAGATCCATACAGCATCAAACCCACAGTCATCTAGCCCAGCATCCTGTTTAAACAGCAGTTATCTAGAAGTTTCTGGGAAGCCCTACATAACAGCATGCACACAGAAGTTTCAGGAAACTATACCATTGTAAGAGTTGGTTTGTCCCTTCTTTGGAAGAACTTGCTTGGCTCCATCTCTACCTTTGTTGTTATATAGGATGTGCCTGACAAAATCTGATAGGGTTTTACTCTGAGATGTGGACATGATCATCTGATTCCAATTTGTTTGCCTTCCTCAGATCATTCACATAAGTACAGAATCTCATTTCTTTGCACTCTTCTTTCAGCATGTTTACAAATCATTGTGAATATACACATTTTCTCCAAAATTAGATCCAGATATCCCAAATTAAATTAATTCTTTTTGAGAGGAGGAGCCAAAATTTGCCACTGCTGCCATGCACAGTTGGTACTTGAATTGAGCTATCATCATGTTCCAAAAAAGTCTTCCCTAATTAGTCAGGGTCATTGCTATATATGTAAAGTTGGGATTCTTTCTTCTGCGTGTGAATCACTTTATATGTTTCCTTGCTGTGATGTAGTTTTAATTGTAAGCTGTCTCAAGCAGGACTCGGAAGGGGTAGCACAGAAATATCCTAAATAAATAATACATAAATTTACTTTCATTGAATTTCATTTTGTCATTTTGTTGCCAGTTAACCCAACTGAATAGATCTGTTTGGAGCTGCTCATAGTTTTCTTGAATAATTTGATGTTTGGAAACTTGACTTCGTTGCTACTTATGACTCCAGATGGTATATCGATAAGATAAAGGGCCCCAGTACAGACATTGGGGGCATGCAGAGTACTTAACGGCAACAAATTCCTGCCCTCATAGATGAGCAATTTTACTTGCACTCATCCAAACTGGTGGTTATAAAAAGTTCACTTGAAATCTATTTAAAAAATCACAACAGAAAACCACAAGAACCTATAATGTTAATTCATGATGTTCCTTAGGTTCTTGCTTTATTGGTTAGGGTACTTGCGATATCTACAAAGCGGCACTCTGTTATATAAGGTCTTTTATCTACAGCGATACATGCATAATTTAAACAACACAGATGATGTTGGAATGCAGATAAGATGCATGCCAATATTTTTCACTTTGAATCAGTAAAATCCTGCAGAATTGAAAAAATGCCAGATATTTGTGCGCTCTGTTTTCGCATGTGAAAGGAAGCAAGGTTTCATGGATAAAGTTAGTGCACTAAAACCACATTTCATCAAAAGGATTATATGTTCCCCTTTGGTTGATATCTTTTAAATGAAGTAATTTAATTCATTTAATCAAGCCTAGGCACAGCCACAATTTTCCTAGGCAAGATCTGTAACTATAGCTAAAAAATGTCAAAAGCAGCTCTTGCAATCATGAGGAATGCTAGCAAGACTATTACAGCCAACTTCTATTCTTTATCTTTTCCAGTCTCTTTTGGAGGCAGCAGCAACTACAGAGTTTCTCCTAATCTTCCAACTTTGTTGCCTGGTGTTAAATCATGATTTTTAGAGGAGGCTCCCACCATTGTCCTTTTGTTTTATAGCTTCAGTACTGGTGGTAAGAGCAGTGAGAAATTGTCAGAAAATGTTTCTATGGGGAAAAAGCTTCATGTTATGCCATGTGATACACACAGGTTATCCTTAGGCCGAAGAGAAACGGTTGGGGATAATGGTGCTGTATAGTAATGGTTCTTCATGGAGCACTGCCAGTGTATGGTGGACATTCACCTTCTGTACCACCATTGCTCTTTGCCTTTGTAATGTATCCATCTCAGACCACGTGCGTGGCCATTTCACCACGCAGTCATGCGAAGCTGCCGAGCTTCACTCGCAGTAACAATGGGACAAGCGGATCCTAGCCGGCGCCTAGCAGCAGGCTAGGCTCCCAGCCGAGAGCCTATGGAACTCTCGGCCACTGTAAATAGCCAATCACTTGTGTGTGGGTGTGTTTTGGGTGCGGGGTTGTTGCAGATATAAACCAGCCTGCGAGCTGGTTAGTTTGTCTTGTTCTGAGCTGAAATAAAGTATGAGAGCTGAAATCACTAGTTGGTCTCAGTACTTTTCAGCCTTACACGGTTTGGTCAACTCTTATGCCCTCAAAAGGTCATTCCCAGAGCTCTTTTTGAGCCGGAACGCACTGGAACGGCATTCTGGCTGGCTCCCCTCCCTGGTAGAAGAAGCGGCAGCAAGCACGTAGAGCACGTGCACTCACTGCTGCCGCTTGCTGCTTCTCCGTCGAGCCTCATCTCTGCTCCGCCACGCCTCCAAGTCTCTTCCTCAGGCAAGGTAACTGTTGGGGGGGAGGCAGGCGGGCGGGGGAGTGGGAAGGCCTTGGCTCCTGGTGCCCTCCTCGCAGCACGTTCCGGCAGCCAGCAACAGGGGCGGTGGGGTGGAAAGGCCCTGGTGAAGCGGCAGCAACAAGCACGTAGAGCACGTGCACTCGCCGCTGCTCCGTTGCCACTAACTGCTGCTCCAATGCGCCTCCCTGCCTCCAGGACTCTTCCACAGGCAGGTAACTTTTGGGGGAGGCAGGCAGTAGGGTCTGGGCGCCCTCCTCCTATGGGCAGCGCCGTCGAGGGCCGGCGTTATCAATGGAGGTGGGCAGGAGTGTGTGGAAAGGCCCTGGCATCTGGCACACTACCAGGCAAGGAAGGGGCGAGGAGAAAAGCCAGGCTGCAGCTCCCCCCCCCTTCTGACTCCTGATCATGGCGAGAAGCACGTGGCTCTTCTCCCTACGAGTGGAAACTCCATTGGGAGGGAGGCGAGGCGGGGTAGCTGGGCGGGGCGGATCGCCATGGGGGTCTTGGACCCGCGTGGCTTTTAAAGATCTGCCACGCCTGGGAAGCTTTTTCCTGCTGGGGTGTGTGTGTCCTCTTTGTGCTTTGAAGGCTGGTGGGGGGGGCGTTGGGAGCCTTGTTCTCCCCCCCCCACGCCTGTACACCCCTCCCCACTTGCTCTGCCGGGGTTAGAGATGGTTGGTGGGAAAGGGAAGGCGAGGGGACTGCCCCACCTCTCAAAGAGGCCAGCCGCTGCAGCGCCTGCAAAGCTCATGTGCCCCATGTGTTCACTCGCTTTAAAA
>NW_015163604.1:1222830-1300942 GCF_001447785.1 Gekko japonicus | reverse complement strand
GTCGTGGCTGGGTCCCTTGGGAGAGAGAGTGGTGTATAAAGCAAAAAAAACCCCACAAAGTCACCGGTAATGTGGTGGCGCTGAAGAAAATCCACCTGGACACGTGAGTCCCCAGCAACTTTCCCCCTCATCTACCACCTACCCTCCAAAACCAAACAAAAACCCTAGTGGGGGTGAGGCGCTAGCCTCTTTGCTGTTTGAAACGGCTGTGAAGGAGCAGGGAGAATAATCTGATCTTTTTCCCGCCTATGGAATGCTTACAAGTGAAGTGTGTGTTTCCCTTCATGCATTTGACAAAGGGGTTTTGCTCTATAAAGTTCTTGCAATAATAAATGTGTTTGTGAAGTGCTGCATGACTGCCATTCATTTCTCCCTCCCTTCTAATGAATGGCTGGGTGACGAGCAAAAGGACCTGGGAAAAGTGTGTTTGTGTGTAATCCGAGCCTGTTAGTTTGTTCCTTCCTCCGCCAGCAAAGCACAAGGAGAACAGAGCATGTCTTCTGGTCTGTGATTGTTCTTCCTCAGACTGACTTTTTCCTGTGAAAGGAGGAGGGTCCCTTCTCTCCCCGCCACTCTCTTGCACTTGCTGAAATCCAAAGAAAGTCATGCGATGGCCATGAGATCCGCCTCCCTGCTTGCCTGCTCTGTTGATATGATGATTTCCCTTAAGTGGAAATGCCAGGTTGCCCCAGGGCAGGGTGCTCAAAGTCTTTCAGCATGCAAAACAAAATGAGGCAATTGCAGGGAGGGGGTGTGGATAAAGAAGTAAAAATGAAAGAAATCCCGAGCCTGTTTAGCTGCAAAGAGAGAGACTGGCTGTCTTTATGCTCCCTCTAAGCTGTGGAGTCCTGTGAGCAAAAGTTCTACTTTGTGAGCTACTCGCATTAAAGTTGTGAGCGAGTGATTTGGCTACTGCAAACATTAGTTTGCTCTGGAGCCATCCTTCCCAAGCTAAGACAAAAATGTGTGAGCCAGAGGCTAAAAAACTGTGAGCTAGTTCACGCTAACTCAGCTAACACTGGTTGGATCATTGACTGAAGAGCTGCTCTGAGCATGTGCAGAGTGATTTTCCATCCATCACTGGGCCACTGTTACCAGTTTCCATAGATCTGAAATTAGGAGCCAGGCCAGCCAAATATGCTTGAACCCTTTCCAAGTGAACTTCAGCACATATTGTTGGCAAGAGAGAACCTAACAAAGATCAGATAGTTCCTTACCCTCATTGTGCTTGCCTAATGTAGGTTGTTATCTAAGCAAGGACTCTGCCTGTTCCGTTATTGTTTTATTGGGTTTGGAAAAATTGCCTGATGCAGGGGCATTGGATAGCAAAAAAAGGTCTAACTGTATAGTTTGGAACTAGCCCAGCTAGCCTTTATGGAATCCATTGCAAAGTAATGTAAATAGCTATAAGGGAGAAAGGGGCAGCTCAAACTCAGAGGCGGATTTCTAAAATGCAGGCTACAGTCTGTACTGGAACACACAGCTATTGAGCCCCATACATGTGGTGGTGGTAATGCCCCAGCGCCTCCCCCCCCCCAGGCTCCTCGCCGCTCTCCCCCCCCCCACCTGGCACTGAAGCCAGGGGCGAGCGGGGAGCCGCTCGCCCCTCGCTGTTTCCCTCCCCTCCCGACCCGGCACTGAAGCCAGGGGCGAGTGGGGAGCCGCTCGCCCCTCGCTGTTTCCCTCCCCTCCCGACCCGGCACTGAAGCCAGGGGCGAGTGGGGAGCCGCTCGCCCCTCGCTGTTTCCCTCCCCTCCCGACCCGGCACTGAAGCCAGGGGCGAGTGGGGAGCCGCTCGCCCCTCGCTGTTTCCCTCCCCTCCCGACCCGGCACTGAAGCCAGGGGCGAGTGGGGAGCCGCTCGCCCCTCGCTGTTTCCCTCCCCTCCCGACCCGACACTGAAGCGAAGGGTGAGTGGGGAGCCGCTTGACCCTTGCTGTTTCCCCCTCCCTCAACCCGGAGTTTGCAGAGCATTCCCTGCGCATGCGCAGGGGACGCTCTGCCAGTTTCGGGGGAATTTAAACATCCCCCCGGGTTTTTTTGCAGGGTTTCTGATTTTTGTGCAGACGTGGGGACCACCCCATGTGTGCACAAACCTCTCCCTGCCCCCCAGGTGGCCCCGGAGCGCTGATTTAAGTATCCGCACTGACGGGGCCACTTCACTATTAGATATATAGATATTCTGTTGTTATCCTAGAAACTAAGGGTATGCAGCTGTTTGTAGTGGACCAAAGTGTATGAGTTTAGGAATGGGTATCTTTTCAGTTAACAAGAGCTACATAGCTCACAAATGTACGCACTCTTACGCCAAAAGAGTTTTTAGCCACTTCACTATTAGATATATAGATATTCTGTTGTTATCCTAGAAACTAAGGGTATGCAGCTGTTTGTAGTGGACCAAAGTGTATGAGTTTAGGAATGGGTATCTTTTCAGTTAACAAGAGCTACATAGCTCACAAATGTACGCACTCTTACGCCAAAAGAGATTTTAGTTGAAAAATACTGAATCTGTTTCATAGCATTGAAATCAGTGAGGACTTCACTGTTGCTAATAGATTAAGTGTCCATTCAGAAATGAGCTGTCCAATTGGAAGAGGTGTTTGGCACTATCAACACTGTTTGCAGTCATTGTGTGTAATGTTTTCATTGGTAAAACCAGGAGAGGAGGAAAGAAAAAAAGAAATTAGCAATTTTACATTTTGTGTTTTTCATTCTTCCTAAAATGCATGTATGTTTGAAAATTAGTGGGTGCATTTGGCCCCGTCAGTACTGACTTTCAGGGACCAAAAGTATGGTTCAGTAGAAAGCAGCTTCAAATGTGCATATAACCACAGCCTTCTCCATTGACTTTTATTGTGGTTTAATCCTTTCTTTTTCCTGGGGAGCTTAGCTACAGAAGTCTCCCCTGCCCTGTTTGATCCTGGCCACAGCCCTGTGAGGTAGGCTGCCAGGACAACATCTGCCCTAGGACGCTTGTGACCCTTTAGAGATTTTAAATGTAGCATAAACTTCCATGCTCTCTTATCTTTTTCCCACCTTGTTTTCTTGCACTTCTTAGCCAGACCTTATGCAAGACTTCTTTGAGTAGGCTAAGATGGGTGGCCGTGTTAGTCTGTCTGTATCAGTGGAAAATAGCAAGACTCCAGTAGTACCTTAAAGACTTAACAAAATTTGTGGCAGAGTGTAAGCTTTCGTGAGTCACTGCTCACTTCTTCAGATACAGCTAGAATAGGAGTCAATTTGTCCTTTTATCTCGGAGAAGTGGGGTGATTTTGAATGCCGAATGACAATAGCAGGCTTGATTGGATTAGGTGTGGTACAGAGAGGGGAATGCTGATTTCTCCACACCTAGGTATCCTCTCCATAGCACACCTAGTCCAATCATGCCTGCTATCGTCATTCACCTGCTAATGTCATTTGGCATCTGAAATGTTGTTAGTTATCAAGATGCTACTGGACTCTTGCTCCTCTTTGAAAACCCTCTGTGAACTAGAAACTTTTGTGGATTTAAACTTGCAGTTAGATTCTAATCTCTGTGTATGTGTACCTTTGTGTATATCTGGCATATCTTTTTCACAGTGTACAAAATGAGGTCTCTAAACTGGCTCCTCTGCTGCAGTTGCAACCACTCCATGAGCCACTTAACCTCAGAAGGGGGGCCAAACTTCCATGGGCAGTTGGCCTGATTACCATGGAGTGTGTGGGTTTTGGTCTGTGGTCTCAGACTGGCAAGCCAACCAGAAATGGTAACTCCTTTCCACTGGAGCAAGTGGGCTTTAAGGTTTTTTTAATTCATTTCCTTTCAAACTAATGGGACAAATGCCTATGAGGCTTTTATCAACAGGATTTATTTCCATTGGTTTATTTAAAATATTTATTTTTAAAAACAGAGGGAGAGAGAGAACACCAGTGTGGTGTAGTGGTTAAAGTGTCAGACTAGGATCTGGAAGGGCCGCAGTGGTGCAGAGGTTAAGATGCTGACCTGCACACTGGAAGGTCGGCAGTTTGAGAGTTCTGTGCACCTTGGTGTTTAGTTATGCGGCCCAGTTCCAGAGTGTTTATTGAGATGTTTGCTTATGTTACTGTTAATGTTACTTTTAAAATAAATATATTAATTATTAAAAGTATAGAATTGGAAACTTTTTTAAAAAATAATGTTTTTATTGGTTTTCTCAAAATTGTTTTGACAACAAACAAGGTAAAAAGAATAAGAAGCAAAAGGTGGGTGTGGCTGGATGACCACACTTCTGGTAACATGGGGGTGTGGCCTAATATGCTATGGTCAGGCCTCACCTGGAGTACTGTGTCCAGTTTTGGGCACCACATTTTAGGAAGGATGTTGACAAGCTCAAGCATGTCCAGAAGAGTGCGAGATGGCGAGAGGATTGGAATCCATGTCTTAGAAGGAAAGGCTGAAAAAGTTGGGTATGCTTAGCTTGGACATGATTAGAGGGGACATGATTGCAGTCTTCAAATATTTGAAGGGCTGTCATGTAGAAAATGGAGCAGATCTATTCTCTCTTGCTCCGGATTGCGAGACTAGATCCAATGGGTGGAAATGACAAGGGAGTCAATACCGGCTAAATATCAGGAGAGACTTCCTAACTGTAAGAGCGGTCGAGCAGTGGAACAGACTGCCTTAGGAGGTGGTGGATGCTCCTTCGCTGGAGGTTTTCAAGCAAAGGCTGGACGACCATCTTTCGGGTATGTTGTAGGGCTATCTTTCGGCTATGCTCCTGCAGAGTGCAGGGGGTTGGACTAGATGACCTGCAAGGTCCCTTCCAACTCTAACATTCTATGATTCTGAGTGATGTTGTTAGGGGTGTGGCCTAATATGCTAATGAGTTTCTGCTGCTTGGTCTGGCCTATTATGCTAATGAGTTCCTGCTGGGCTTTTTCTACACTCTGACACAGTTATGCTGTAAGAGTAGAACTAACGTTTCTACTATCTGGAGTACTGAAACTACTTCAGAAGATTATTATGCTTAGTCTTGTGCATGCAGGATGTTCAGCCTGCAGTATCTACGCAAAGCCAAATATAGTAAAGTAGGTTATGTGATCATTCTTATCCTGTAAGAACTTTTAGGTCTTACTGAGTTTTTTGATCTGAGCAATGATAGAGTTGCTTGCTGCTGTTATCCACCATTTTTCTATTTGCCTAGTTCTGTTTCTCTTTGCCCTTCTTGGTCTGCTTGGATGCAGCTCAATATTTCAGAACTGTGATGTATATCAAAATGGAGGGGTTGTTTTCCCCCCTTACCATACCATTCTAGTATTCTTTTTCAAACTGGAATCAAAAATGGCATGGTCAGTACTGACATTGCTGCTTACATGGGCACAGAGTGACTGTTTAAGTGCTCCTGAAAGCTTTTTGGTACATTGCAGCTCAAACATCAACAACAAAAGAGACACAAAGTTCCTACCAGTGAGAATCAGCTCTGCAATGTGAGTTAACGTTTGCTTGCCAAGCGTGAGAACAAGTTGATCCTTGAAGCCCTATATGGCTCGCATACCTTAAGCGCTGCCCGCTCCCATATCAACCTGCCTGACCACTCCAGTCATCATCAGAGTCCCTGCTTCAGGTACCCCTGCCATCCAAGGCTAGATGGGTGGCCACCCTAGAAAAGTACCAAAACTGTGGTACCTTTGTGGTACCAAAATGTAGAACTACCTCCACAGGGAGATTCATCTGACCCCTTCTATTATTCCCTTCTACCAGCATGCAACCCCCTTTCTGTTTTCAGGTCCAGTGGCACCTTTAAGACCTACAAAGTTTTATTTGAGGTATAAGTTTTCATGTGCGTGCACTCTTCTTCAGATACATTGAAATGGAAGTTACCAGCCCATACATATAGGCAGAGGGTGAGCAGCAAACTAGCATACTGCATAATGAAGATGTTTAACAGATTCAAGGACCAAACAGAAATAACGAGCTTAGTTTATAAGATTACCATTTGTTTGGGTTTAATTCAAAGGGAAAACATAGTGAAGGAAATAAGTACTTCAAAATTGGAGATTGATGGGCAGATGTAGCCTTCTTAATTGTGGAATGATGAGAGTAATTAATTGAGAGACCTTGCCATTATGCTCCAACCATCTCCTCTCTCAAGCATGGAGATGACCTTTTCTGTGAGATGGGTGATTGGCTGTGTAATGTATCTCCTCTGTCCCCAGACCAGAGAAATACATTCCAATCTAACATTACAAATTACATTAAAGGTAAAGGTTTCCCTTGCTCAAAAGCTAGTCGAACCCAACTCTAGGGGGTGGTGTTCATCTCAGTTTCCAAGCCGAAGAGCTACCGCTGTCCGAAGACGTTTCCGTGGTCATGTGGCTGGCATGACTAAATGCTGAGTTGCACGGAATGCTGTTACCTTCCCACTGAAGTGGTACCTATTTATCTACTTGCAATTCCTTGCTTTCGAACTGCTAGGTTGGCAGGAGCTGGGGCCAGAGATGGGAACTCACTCCGTCACATGGCACTAGGGTCTCGAACTGCTGAACTACAGACATTACATTCCACTATTTATTACATTACATTACAATCTACTGTTCCAATCTTCTATTCCAAATAAAAAATAAAATAAAGAGAATGTATGTCCCTTCTGGGGGACTGGTGGAAATACAGATGTAAGGACTGAATGAGGTTAGTATATGTGGTAAGATAAGAAATCAGTATCCCTGTTAAATCCTGGGGATTCCATTGTTCTGAGTAACTCAGCAATTTCTCTTTCCAGTCTGTTCCCAAAGTTCCTTTGCAATAAAACAGCTACTTTGAGGTCACCCACTGAATGTCCTGGAAGGTTGAAGTGTTCTCCTACAGGTTTCTTAGTCTTGTGATTCTTGATGTCAAAATCACAAGACTGAGAAATCTGTAAGAGAACACATACAAATGTTTTTAATAAATAAATAAAAGTACAGATATAAATAATAGAATAACACATGGCCCTGGGTTTCCCATTTAATTTGACTAATCCACTGACTAATCCATTGCTGATCTGTCTGCAGGGTGGGGCTAATCGTACTCCATGCAGTAGCATGAAAATTTTAAAAGGTGGCCTAATATGGTGGGCGGGGCTGGTGTCCTGGTGGTAGTTTAGCAGGTCTTTATAACTGGACCTATGCATTGTTTCTGTAACCTCTTTGGTCCACTGGTGAAAAATTACCCCTGTAAGCTTTATGCTAAACAGAACTAGGGATGGGCACAAACCTTGTCAGAAACCTAATTTCCTGATGAACATCACTCGTTCGTGGTTCACAAACTGGAGGTTTCTGCCCACCCCTATCCATGACCATCCACATGGTTTTGGAGGTTCATGGGGTTTGTGGTGGGAAGCAGGGGGAGTGAGTGAGAGGGATCATTGAAATGGCTTTCAAAAGTCATTTATTTATTTATTTGTATTTGAATTTATATCCCGCCCTACCCCGAAGGCTCAGGGCGGCTAACAAAGGCACCATGTGCCGAGGTTAAAACAGTAAACACATAGTTTAAAAACAATAAATTACAATAAAATACAATAACAAATTTACAGATTTAGACAAGATGGGTAGATCTTAACTTCCAAACTACTTCCTAAGATCTTATCATCTAAGCCGTGCCCAGGCGCCTCGCTCCCCCCTTGGGGTGCCAGGCAAATGATGTGAATACGCCAGAGCATAGGGGGTAAAGACGGAATAGTGGTGGTGGCGGCTCCTACTCAAAGGCCTGGCGGAAGAGCTCCGTCTTGCAGGCCCTGCGGAACTGAGAGAGGTCCCGCAGGGCCCGGATCTCTTCCGGGAGCTCCTTCCACCAGGTAGGAGCCGCCACCGAAAACGCCCTGGTCCTTTTAAACGCTTCCTTTAAATGGCTTTTGCAAGCTCTTCCCCTCCTTCCATTCTGCTGGCCTTGGTGAGGCACTGCCAGCAAGAAAGGAGGGAGGGAAGATCTCCTGAGAAGCCCTTCCCCCTTCTATTTTGCTGGCCTCAGGGAGCCGCCCCCAGCAAAAAGGAAGGAGGGAAAATCTCAGATCTTCTCACGAACTGAACCAGTTTGGTAGCGGGGAAGTTCGTGGTTCATGTGACCTCATAAACCCTGACCCAGGACAAACCTCCATTTTCCCGGTTCATGCCCATCCCTAAACAAAACATAAGATTAAAATATGTTCTACTAAAGGCCACCAAAAGATGGCTCATATGGTTAAATCCTATTTTTCCAGAGAGTGGCTCAGGCTCTCTAGAAGAGAATTCCCAGCCCAGAATTCATTCAGCTGGCAAGGAGATGTTTTTCTTGCTGCTGCTTCCCTTTCTTTGTTTTGTCTTTTGACTAACACATATATAATGCTAACTGACTGTCCTCTAAGAGCATGTTTCCTCAGCACAATATATCCTGATCACCTCCAGCTCCTCTTTCCTTTTTCTGGCTGTCTTTTGGGACCAACTTGTTTCACCACAATATTGTGCTCCAAGATACTATATCTGCTGCTTCTGGCAGCCCTTCAAGACCAAGTTTCTGTAAGCAGGGAGTGTCCTGCCATTTAAATCTGGAAACTGAGGCACTGTGCCAGCCATGACATAAAGATTAAGCATTTGTTTTAGACATAAAAATCTCTGTGATTATTAAAGCAGCCTGCAAGTTAAGTCTTTAAATCCTAACATTGGTGGTATCTTAACTGATGTAACTTTCATTGTCACTGTTCACAGAATGAAGTATGTAGAGTGGAACTTTGGTTTGGTGGAATTTTAGAAATAAAAAAAATACAGTTCACTAAAGATTGGAATTGTAGAAGGGGAGGCAGATTTTTGTGCTTGTATTATAAGTGGAATTTATAGACTTGATTTAGCTGCAGCTGTGGAACCAGTGGTTTCATTACCACAGCTCAATTAGCACCCCAACTTCTAGTTGACTTATAGCCATTAGGAATGCATGGACTAGTGTCTGTAGACCATCCCTCATAACACTCTATATACCTCTGTGCAATACTGTGTGTACCAATATGCAACAGTTCAGCCTATCCTTTGCTTCTGCTCTCATCCATTTTGTTTAGAGTTTAAAATACATTACAGACTATATATCATTGTTTATAAATATTAGACCTATCTCTCCTTATTAATTGAAGTTTTCTGACGATGGTATCCCAGCTTCTTTTCCCCCCATCTATCAATTTCTCTTGTTTTTCCACAGGAACACCAATCTATTCAGTTGCGTGGGGTCCAGATTCAGAAAAGATTCTTTACACATCAGGAAAGCAACTAATTATCAAACCACTTCAACCAAATGCTAAGATTTTGCAGGTAATGTTAAGCAGGGTTGCCATGTCCCCCCTTACCACTGGTAGGGGGGTGGGGGGAAGGGTTGCCGAATACATGTGGGGGCACTCCTGGAGATTTGAGGATGAAGCCTAAGGAGGACAGGGAATTCAGTGGGGTATGGTGCCATAGAGTCCACCCTCCAAAGCATCTATTTGCTCTGTAGTCAGGAGATGAGTTGTAATTCCTGGGGATCCCCAGGTTGCACCTGGAGGTTGGCATCCCTGCATTAATGTGAAATGGCACTTAGCATAGCATACATTTGCTGTGCATCACACAGTCCTAAGTGCATTAGTCCTGAATTATAGCTCTGCTGCAGGCTTTGATATAAACAAAAAGTTTTACCTTTGGCAGGAGTGTTTCCATTTGTTTTTAAATAATAATCTGTACGTGATATGAAGAGCCAGTTTATGTAGGCTTGGATCCTAAGCCTTGCTTGCCCCTACACCGGACCCTGTTGCAGAGGTAGTCCTCCACTGTGGGGCACAGCCTGTGGCATTAGACATTTCTTCTGCAGGACCAATGTCTTTCAGTGGGACAGGAAGTACCAAACACCAGAGGTCTGGCATGGAGGACTGCCTCCTCAACAGTTGATCTGAGCCATAGAATTGCCTCTTCCCTTCTGCTGCAGCTCCAAATAATGTCTGAAATGTTGCTCATGGGGGACAGAGGATCATCTAGAACAGTATGAGGGAGGAGTCAGTGAAAATCTGTCCATCTTATCTTAATGGAAATTTTCCTGGGATCCAGAACCAACTTAGAAACTATGGTTAATGGTGGTATCAATGTAAAGTTTAACCCTGGTAAGAAGTCAGAGAAACTGGGGCGTTTATACTTATGTAAGGAGATGCTGGGTGGAGAGTACTCAGTCTTGCAGGCCTAGCCTGATTGTTTAACCATGGTTAAGCAATTGGGAGTGAGATAATTACAGAAATGCTGAAAAATAGGAGAGCTGATAAAACAATGTTACATATATGTTGCAGGATGTAACTACATGGTAAGGTTTATTCCATTCTAATTATTCAAAACCAACAAAAATGTACAAAAGTCGTGGAATTTCTAAATTTTAATTAACTAACTAGATAGTTAACTAACTGTGATTAGTTCCACATGGTGATGATTCTGCAAATGTAGAGCCATGCACATTGGTGGTGGAGCTTCCACCAGTAGGAGTTTTCTGTGCACATTCCTCTGTATTTTTTCCTTTCCACACATGTTGTGCAGCAGTTTCACATTGAGTCTTGGGCGGGGGGGATGTATGTGTGACTTAAATGGGGAGGGGAAATTGCTCCCTCTTGCCTCTTCCATGAGTGAAGCTCCACTAACAGAGGAGGAAGAAGGGAGTGACTTCCCTATAACACATGTCAGTTACTCCATGCTGGTCCTGTGACCTAAGGAATAAATTTTCCCAGAAAGGACTACTGGCAGGAGGGGACAGCTGAGAAGGTCTGTGGACCTTGTGCACTTGTTGCACACGATCCATCCCGTTGTTTGCTGATTTAAATCTCACCAGTACTTACATGGCTTGACTTTTTAAAAAATGTCATTTGTGAGCCAACTTGTCAGGGGTTTTTTTGGGGGTGGGGTTGCTGTCAAGTCACAGCCAACTTAAGGCAGCCACAGAGAGTTTTCAAGGCAAGAGACTAAAATATGTGGTTTGCCATTGACTGTCTCTGCATAGCCACCTTGGACTTCCTTGGTGATCTCCCAGCCAAGTACTTACCAGGGCTGGACCTGAGCCTTTTCACACGGGATTTTTTGTCAGTACTGGCCTCATACTCCTTCAATTTATCCCTGGATTTCTGCACAAATTTTTGTACCTTTAGTTTTCACTTTGTCGTCCCCTCCCCCATTTTTCCAGGGTTTTTTTAGGCCACGTGCCCTTAATTTTTTTCTGCAAGCTGATATTGAGTCACCTTTTTCCTCATGTGTAATGTTTCTGCTGGCTTATTTTATCCCACCACTCCCATGCACCTCCAGCCCACTTTTCAATTATTGTACTGTCGTCATTGTCAAACTACTTGTTCTCCTTCACCCCTACCCTGAAGACAAGTGGTTTCGTTTTTTTAAAGGCACTAAAATAACAATATGTTGATCGACTGCAGTAATGATAGGTCAAGGAGATTCTCTGAATTCCAGCTTTCATTTTTTTAAACAAGTAATCTCTAGCCTCTACCCTTGCCCCTTCCCTTACATCTCTGCAAAGAAGAAGGCTGGAGAATTTTTTTTAAGGGAAGCTGGGAATTAGCATATGAGATTTTATGAGATTGGGTTAGTTTGGGCTATCAGATATGCTGGTATTTTTCTGAAATAACTGAATTAACTGGCATAATGCTCTGGTATTAATTAGTGTTTTGAAGCAAGCTTTATACACAAAGTATAGTCCAACTGTAGTTTTCACAATATGCAAATAATAAAAACATATCCTTAATTGTTTGTTATATCTTCTTTTTCCCAGTGGAAAGCCCATGATGGAATTATTCTAAAAGTTGATTGGAATTCTGTGAATGATCTTATCCTGTCAGGTGGAGAAGACTGTAAATATAAGGTGTGTATTTTTATTTAAGTACTAAATCCACTTGCAGCTGCTGGATGACCTTGGGCAAGTCATAGTTCTGTCAGAGCTGTTCTCTCAAGGACAGTTCTGGAAAGAGCTCTCTCAGCCCCACCACAAGGTTGTTGCGGGGAGGGGAAGGGAAAGGAGTTTGTAAGCCACTCTGAGACTCCGAGTGAAGGGCGGGGTATAAGTCCAATCTCCTCCTCCTACTACTACCACTACTACTACTACTAACAGGACATTTTTACATGCTTAGAAAAATGCCCTCTGCACATCCATGATATGGACTCTCTAAGCATCAGCCTTGCTAAAGCTGATGAGAGCGGGGCTGATTTGCAGGAGGGTGCAGCAAGAGGCCAAGGAATCTAGTTGGTGCACAAGAATGTAAGCTGTGACGGAGTGTGGGTGAAGGAACGATTCTGTACTGTATCTCCCTGCTATCACTTTAATGACAGAGGCCTTTGCGTTTGAAGTATGGAGCAAGAGGCAGAGTTGAGTCTTCTGCAGCTGCAGATTGGGTATCGTAGTAACTAGATTTGGAGACAAGACTGGAAGTCACCATTACGCCCCCTTTAGCATTGTACTTATGGTTGCCAACCTCCAGGTGAGGCCTGGCGATATCCTGGCATTAGAATTGATCTCCAGATAACAAAGATCAGTTCCTCTGGAGAAAATGCTTTGATACGTGGACTCTATGGCATTTTACCATACTGAGACCCTTCCCAGGCTCTACCTCCAAAATCTCCAAGTATTTTCCAGCCTGGAGTTGCCTATCCTGACAATACTGCAGCATGCTTCTGTATTTTTAAATATGATTCATACTCATAAATGTGTGCCATGCCTTTGAAATGTGACATGATTTCTCAGTATCTTTAGAGATTTGTTCTCATTTATGTTTGTTTCTTAGGTGTGGGACAGTTATGGTCGGCTGTTGTACAGCTCTCAGTCACATGAGTACCCTATCACTTCTGTTGCTTGGGCTCTGGATGGGGAATTATTTGCTGTGGGGTCCTTTCATACATTACGTCTGTGTGATAAAACAGGGGTAAGAAACTATACCTTAATTTTAAGATAGTACTTCTGGGCTTTTCAGTGTTTGTCCAGTTTGCTTCTGTAGGAATGATTCCTTTCAACTCTTCTGTGACACATGAACAGGTGCTCATGAGGGCCAGGGAACAGTCAGAAACAACATTTCATACATATATCACAATTGGCACACTTGCTGTTCACACAAGGTTTCAACCCATTGTCTGTTAAGAAGATCTATTTGCTGTTAGAATCAAGCATTTTGTAGATCTTCGACGTGGTCGCTGTGCTTCACACCCATGGGATCTAGTGCGCACGCGCTGGATCGATTGGTGCTGTAGCAAGCTCTTTTAACGGATTTTCGCGCCCAGTCCCTCGGGCATGCGCAGGAACCCCACCGCGCATGCCCAGAGGGGTGGGCGCGGACATCCCGCCAGTTCCTTTCTTACCGCTGCATTGGAAAGACCTTTTTCTTCGTCGGTCTGATCGGTTCGCATGTTTTGGCTTTTTGCCTCACGGTTCTTTGGATTTTTTCCTCAGTTTATTCTTTTTCTTCGTTGTTCTGAACATTGATGGGCCATTCCAGTACCAATTTTAAATATGTTCTGTGATATGGGAAGCTGTCTCCTTTGACTGATTCTGCAGGTTAAATTAATTGATAAAAACTCTCCAGAAATCAAACGGATCTGATAAGATTTACAACTTTTCTATTGGAACTGCTGATGGTGTGACAGTCCATGTTGGAGTATGTATGCACATGTATGCTATGTTGACCAAGATTAGTAGTGCCTGTCACATAATCAAACCACACATCATATGCTGTTAGGAAGTTGAAAAGGGTTTTGGTTTACTGACTTAGAAAACTGCTGCACATATGCTGTACCCAAGCTACTGCCAACATCTTCTCAGTTCTAGAACTTGACCAGTAATGTGGAGACCCTCCTCCCAGGCTATGAATGGTGCAGATCTGAGATGCAGTTACATAGATGTGCCTCTTGACGTGGAACTGGTGAATTGAGCTCTGAGATTTACAATTTTTCTTTTGTTCCACTCTTATTTTTAAGAGTAACTTTATCTGTATTTTTGTAATTATTGTTACTCTTGCCACTGCACCCCCTGTCCCAAGAACTCAAAATGGAACAAAGTTAAAAATAAAGTAAAATATAAGCTATTTATAAAAAAGTGGTATATCAAACATTAAGTGCAAATAATTCTTTCACAGTTTTGTAACTTGCATTGTTCAGAAATTACCATTCATCCTTTCCCTTTTATCAGAAAATGTCTTCTGATCCATAACTTCAGGATTGTTCATCAGTAATTTGTTTTACTTCTAAATATTATTTTTAATTTTAAAAGGTTGGCATATGTAGTTTTACAATTTTAAGCATTTAACATTTTTATAGCATTATTTTATTTGTGACCAGAAAAGGACAAATGGCTATTTCTTATTCAGATTGATAAATCTTCTTGGCAAAATCATTTTGCTTTAGAGCATTTAAATCTTAAGCATTTCAGAAGAAAGTGTGTGCATGCATATAAAGTGTCGTCAAATCACAGCTGACTTATGGCAACTGCATAGGGTTTTCAAGGCAAGTGACCCTTGTATTCCTTGGTGGGCTTCCATCCAAATACTAACCAGGGCAGACCCTGCTTGGCTTCTGAGATCTAACAAGATTGGGCTTGCCTGGGTCATCCAGGTCAGGGCTAAATAAACTGTAGCTTCTGGAAAACAAATAACACTTTCTAAAAGTATGGTTTGCAGTTGAACCATTAAAGCAGATAGATGTGAATATTCAATATATATATTCTTAATAAAACACAAGGCCCAGTTTTTGTTACATTGACATACCTGTCACTGTACGTTGTATTTGAATATACTTTAAGCATACTGTACTGTTGACAAGTGAAAAAATAGGGTCTCTGAGGATAATGGCACAAGAAGCTGCAGAATTATAACTTCACTAGGAATAAGGCCTGTTGTGGAAATAAATACAACAAACTCTAGAAAGAGGGTCTGGGCAGGTGCCCTGGCCTTGGGCACTCAGCGTCAACTTGCTGTGGTGACCTCAGCAGCATATAATGACATAGAGTCCACCATTTCTCCAGGGGAACTGATCTCTGCCATCTGAAGAGCAGCTGTAATTCTGAGTGATCTTCAGGCCTCACGTGGAGATTGGCAGCAGTGGTTCCCCAGGAGGAAATGGTAGGTTTGGAGGGTGAAGCCTATGGCATTGTAGCTGTCTGAGGTCCCACCCCTCCTCAAACCTCACCCTCTCCAGGCTCCACCCCTCAAATCTCCAAGAATTTCCCAATCTGGAGTTGGCAACCCCACCTCCTTCCCAGCCAACCATCAACATACTGTTATCTACCCCTCCGACTTCAAGTTTCCATCTCTTCGCCCTTCCACAGTGGTGACCAAAGCAGCTCACATCATTCTCCTCTCCCCCTTTTGCATAATAACCCTGTGAGGTAGGTTACGCTGAAAGTCTATGAGTGGTCTGAAATCACTCAATCAGCTTCCACAGGAAGAACCTGGGTCTGGAAGACACTGCTCTGAAGCGCTTACTGCGAACATCACACTGGCTGTCTGGGGGGGGGGACCTCAGTAAGGTATAATGATACAGAGCCCACCATTTTCTCCAGGGGAACTGATCTCTGCCATCTGGAAAGCAGTTGTAATTCTGAGTGGTCTCCAGCCCTCACCTGGAGATTGGCACCAATGGTTTCCCAGTAGGAAATGGCTGGTTTGGAGGTTAGAGTCTAAGACATTGTAGGTGTCTGAGTTCCCACCCCTCCTCAAACCTCACTCTCTCCAGGCTCCACCCCTCAAATCTCCAGGAATTTCCCAACCTGGAGTTGGCAGCCCTGTCTTCTTCCCAGCCAACCATCAACCTACCATTGTCTGCCCCTCTGCCTTCAGCTTTCCATCCCCCCCCCCACCTGCAGCCTCTACCTAGGAAAACTACAGTTTTTCTCCACAGTGAGGAACTAAGGAGGAGAGAAGCGACCTTAGCAGGGTATAATGATCAATGCTCCCTCTAAGCTGTGGAGTCTCATGAGCAGAAATTCTACTTTGTGAGCTACTGGCATTAAAGTTGTAAGCAAGTGATATGGCTCTGGAGCCATCCTTCCTGAGCCAAGACAAAAAATGTGTGAGCTAGAGGCTAAAAAACTGTGAGCTAGCTCAAACTAACTCAGCTCAGAGGGAACAATGCCACAAAGTCCATCCTGCAAAGTAGCCGTTTTCTCCAGGGGAACTGATCTCTACCATCTTGAGAGCAGTTTTAATTCTGTGTGATCTCCAGCTCTCACCTGGAGATTGGAAGCAGTGGTCCCAGGAGGAAATGGCTGGTGTGGAGGGTAGAGTCTATGGCATTGTACCTGTCTGAGGCCCACCCCTCCTCAAACCCCATCCTCTCCAGGCTCCACCCCTCAAATCTCCAGGAATTTCCAAACCTGGAGTTCGCAACCCTATCTCCTTCCCAGCCAACCATCAACCTACCATTGGTCCCCCCCCCCCCGTTGGCATTGTTTTGCATGATTTTCATCGGCTTCCATTTTGACTGTATGATTTTTCTTCCACATCTGATCCCTGTAATACTGTTGGTATGCACAAACATATAAAGATGCTTTTGCAGTGATCCCTTCATTTCATTTATCTTCAGGGCTCTAGTCGGGGGGGAGCTCTCAGGTATGGAGCTCCGGAAGAGAACCTCTAGGGGGTGGGGCGGTCACGTGGTGAAGCCCCGCCCCTTCTTTACCCCGCCCTCTGCTTCGATCCTCATTCCGTTTGGGAATGAGGATGAAGCAGGAGGGTAAGTAGCCGGGCCTTCTGACACACTTCCGGTGATGTCAGGGGGTGTGGCCTTCTGTCACTTCCGGTGATGTCAGGGGGCGTGGCATATGCAAATAAGTTATGCTAATGAGTTATGCTAATGAGCTCCGGCAGCTCTTTTTCTACAACAAGACCCCTGCTCTCCCCCATTTGATCTGCACAACAACCGTGAGGTAGGTTAGGCTAAAAGTCTGTGACTGGTCCTAAATCACCCACTCAACTTCCACAGCAAGAACCCGAGTCTGGCAGACCCTGTTCTGAAGCGCTAACTGCAACGCCTGGGATAGCCAACCTCCAGGTGGAGCCTGAAGATTGCCTGGTATCACAACTGAACTCCAGACAACAGATCTCTAGCTCCCGGAGAAAATAACTGCTTTCGTGGGCGGGCTCTATGGCATTCTATTCAGCTGAGGCCTCTCCCCTCAGACTCTGGCTTCCATAGACTCCACCACAGAATATCCAGGAATTTCCCAACCTGGAGGAGGACTGGTACCAATGAGTTCCCCACAAAGGCCTGGAAACTACTTCTTTCCTTTGCCTTTTTACTGACAGAACCAAGCTTGATTGCCTAGCAACACAAGAACAGGAACCACAGGAACCAAGCAGGAGAAGTGTCTTCATCAGGAGAGACAGCTGTTTTGGCAGTTTTTTTCTGTGAGGGAAGAATACCCAGGCTGGCAGTGGGCGAGGGAGAGGAGCGGACCCAGCCAATGGCACGCGAGTACTCTTTAGTGGTGGTTGATGGGCCAATGACTGATGGAGTGCACTGCACAGCCAATGACTGATGGAGTGCACTGCACAGCCAATGGGAGAGCTGGAAATGGCCAATACATAGGGGAATTTTATATATAGGATAAGAATGCCGCTGCTACTCCTTTCTACCAGTATACCATTGCATGAAATGACTATTGTGAATATAGCTGAGGAATGTAAAATATGTATAGCACAAATAAGATTTTTATTCCCATCAGCCTCTCACTACTTTCTCACCCATTATTTCACCTGCTAATGTATTGCTTTCTCGCCCAATATTCTCCCCTTGCACTGCTTGAATGCTCTGCTGCCTGTCTCCTATTCCCAGCAGTCTCTCTCACCCCCATCTTTCTGTCTCACACCTCTCTTATGTGCACAACTCTGCCCCTCTCTCTCACAGTTCCCTGTCTCTCACACATGCCACTCTGTCATCCCACTTGTTCCTGTCTCCTATCCCTGCTTCCTTAGCAGGTACTATTAGTGATGAGGCTTCATCTCCACAAGGACAATATATTATAGACTTTCTGAATTTTAACTGTGTGCTTTATTAGCAGCGACCTGTCACACCAAATGTGGTATACTGGCCCAAAACCTGTTTTTTTGTGTCAGGGTATTCTAGTCTTTCCACCAGCAACTGTTGTTACATTGGCATCGGCTCTGCAGCTGTGACATTTGGAGAGGGAACTTTCTTTCCAGTGTTGAAGTGCTATGCTGCTTTCTGTTACCTGAGACTGTCTCAGATTATTACAAGACATTCTGGAACCCATAACTGATTGCTCAGCCATCAATGAAAAGTAAGATCACCTGTGGAGCGTACTCTGGTAGATGTTACTTTAAGTTTTGGACCTCTGCTGTAAACATAGGTACTGAAAATAAGTCTGATTGAATTAAATTAGACTTACTTCGTCCCCGGTCACACGGAGCATTTGCCCCACTGAAGGCACGGTACTCTGGCGGTTTTTCCGGGCACAAACTCACCGGAACATCTGGGAGGCGTAGTTCTCCTGTGGCCAACCCGTGGCAAGCCGCCGAAGCCACATAGTTAAAAGCTACCAGGATCAACCTACCAGCAAATGGTTTGCCACAGCTGCCTCCAGATTCCTGTGGTGTGATTGTGTCGGCGTCCTCTTTGCAGTGCGCGCTGACGGTGGAAGCCCCAGTGTGCCGCCGTCAAGTCTGATTGCCTAATCGCGCATCAGATTGTGACGGCGCAAAGAGTCACGCCTCCCCCCCCCCCCGCGCGTGTTTTCTGGCCCGTGTAACCGGGGCCTTCCTAATCAGTATGCTTGGTATTACCATATTATTTCTTCTCCTGCCCATCAGAATGTTGTTTAATTCTTTCCAAAAAAAAGACTCTTACTCCACTGGTTTATGAGAAGTCTGAAGTAGAATGCTGTGTAAAGCAATAAAAAAGAATTTGTGCCAAGTATCAGGAAGAATTCTCTTTCACTAAGTTCTTGTAGGGGGGTTTGGACCTGACAATTACTCTGTGTTCTTAGACATTACAGTGTATAAATGGTTTCTGTACAGCCTTGTTATTATTTTCCTTTATGGCATTAACACTTTTCCCATGTTTGGCTAGGCTTTAAAGCATTATCCAGCTAGTACTGTACTCTCAAGAGGGCATTGGTTCTGTTAATTTCTAGCTGTCCTCCATGCCATGTGGCAAGCCATTTTAAAAGTGAGGGTGAGTTTCAAGAACAGGTTTGTCATATAAGATGGAAGGTTTTTTTTAAAAAAGGCATTAAAATCCTATTGTGTCTGCATAAAAGCACTTGGATTTGCCTACAGTTGTCTTTTGGGATCTTTTCATCTCCTCAGATGCAGATGGAGACGAATGTAAATTAAAGTATCTTCAGCTGCAAACCCACACAGTGTTAGATAGTCTCATATAATCTTCAGACCTCTGTGGTTTCATTTTGCTTTATTTGGTGGCTTTACTTTGTTGGTTCATTGCAACAATTTGGTTCATTTTGTGGTTGACTGTAGTGGTGACTTAATTTCCATTTTTATTTGCCTTTTAATAATTTCCCATTAATTTTAGTGGACAAATTATAGCTTTCTATTATTTTATTTTTTTTGGGGGGGGGTGTTGGAATCATATGGTATTTGGCATGATGGAAGCCCTCCATGAGGGATCAACACCTACTGAATTTCATCTGTACACATCAGGCTTTTGTTGTAGGGACAATTGTATTTTGCTAATTTTAAAAGTATTCTTCTGGTCCCACCACATGCTTTTGTGGACAGTTTGTATGAAACTCACATGGAGACACAGAAACTGACATATTAATTAGGAACCATAGAATGGATAGGAAGTTACTGATTTAAAGAACACACCAAAAACTCCTTCAATTTTAAATTTATTTATTTATTTATTAGATTTCTATTCCGCCCTTTCCCAAAGGCTCAGGGTGGATTTTCATTCCACAGAAGTATTCACTTAGTTAGTCTAAAATGTATATAGGTTTTTATGTTTTTTGCAGTTCCCTACCAATAATCAAACTGTTTCAAAATGGAATCAAAGGAATCACCATTTAGAAGAAGAAGAGAAGAGAGAAGAGGTTGGATTTATACCCCACCCAAGGGAGTCTCAGAGTGGCTTACAAACTCCTTTCCCTTCCCCTCCCCACAGCAGACACCCTGTGAGGTAGGTGGGACTGAGAGAGCTCTGACAGAAACTGCTCTTTTTCAAGAACAGCTCTTATCAGAACTACGGCTTGCCCAAGGTCATCCAGCCAGGTGCAAGTGGAGGAGTGGGGAATCAAACCCGGTTCTCCCAGATTAGAGTCCGTGCACTTAACCACTACACCAAACTGGTGTTAGCAAGTTTTATATAGCAGCGATGTATATAATTGTTAGCCCAGAACTGTCAATCACATTGGCTCTTGCCTGACCTCCCCCTCCTCCCCCTGTAACTGTTTGCAAGTCACCTTCCATATGGAGAAGAAAAAGATCTTGGCAGTTGGAAGCAGACAAGCACAAAAGGAAAGGGGGGGGGGGTGAGAGAAGCCAATGAACCATCTATCCAACATGATTCAAAGCCACTTTGGATGGCTTTGCTTTGGTTTGGAGCAGTTGGGGCAGGACCCTGCTTTATCTGGGTGTCCCTTCAAAGTGGTTCCAGGGTGAGGTGATTCATTTTGAATGCATCACTCACAATCATGGTGTTTAGCGGCAAAGAGAATTTTTACCCATGTGTTTGTGTATATTGTGCAAGAATTTTGCCTTCTGTATGTACTATAAGGATAGTAAAGAAAGGAAAAAGAAAATTTATCGGGCTACTTAACCACATCTGACAATATTTTTCTTAGTCATTTCTTAGAGGCCAACAAGCTATATTTTTATTAAAAACTTGCAATATTCCTAGTGAAGATGCACCATGATACAATCTACTCCTGCCTATTTACAAAAGAATAATCTTTTAAAAAGGCTTTGCATAAAGGAATTTTTAAGGGGGGAAATTCACAGTAGCTAAAGCCAGATATTATCTATTCCTTTGCAGCAGTCAGGAATAATTTATGAGATTTGCCTCCATACGTTTTTGCTGCTTCATGCAAGTTTTCCCCCCCTCTTGACTTAAATATAAATAACTGCTCAAGGATTAGCTATGCTGGTGCTGAGAGAGAAGAGAGAATGAGTCACATAACCAGTGTGATAGTGTTTGAAGAGAACCAGACCTGCCTTTCTGGTCAACACAGACATTTTTATTGTGTCTGATGTAATGGAGCTGAATCAGCGAATTGCTCCCTCGAGAGCCATCAGGAGATATACATATCATTAACCCTTCTCCAGCATATGCAACTAGTTACGAAGCATAATTTAATTAAATCCGCTAACATATATAGTGTTTTGCTTCCATCACTTTTTGGCTCACTTTCTTTGTTCTAATATCATGTATGTGTCTTTTTAAAAAAACATCAAACAAATAGCCTTTGTAGTAGCAGGGTCTCTTTTTAATGTGCCATTCACATTTGGGGAAAGCAAAATCAGTATTAAAATTAGCTTTGGTGGTTGCTTGTAAAATTTGTGCCAGGTATATGTAAGGTTCAAAGCCAAACACTTATATCAGTACTCTACAAAAAAAATTATATATAATTTGGTCCCTGTTTAAGAGATTCTAAGCTCTTTTTTAAAAGACCAGAGAGTTTGTAGTCTGTGACTATTCATACATACCTTGTGGGTGATTTCCTGTGGGTTTGCATGCTTGCTTTGACTCTGTTGGTCATGTTGCAATACTCTTACACAGAAATAGAAATCAGGAAGGACTGAGGCCTTCTAATATTCCCCCACCCCCGGAGTTACAGAAGTTGAAGTGAGATGTCTTACGCTGTGTGAGAGGAGTCCTTTCTCAGTGCTCCAAAGAATGAAAGAAGCTCATATATAAAGCATAAAAAGTAACATTATAAATAAGCCAGTCAGTTTACTTAGATTATTAATGTCAGCTAATATATATGAGAGAGATGATTTTTTTAAAAAATTGGTTGTAGTAGTTTTGTTAAATGTATCATCTGTATAAATGATGTCTTGGCTATTCTACTCTTTTCCTGGGGGTTAACTGAGCCTATTAGACAATTGTTTGAGAGGCGTTTATTGTAGCTGTAATATTCTTTTGCAGGTTTTTAAAAATGCTTTTATTACCATATAAACTAGAACAGCGATACAAACAACCATTGAACAGAGGAGAACAACAATCTATCGTAATAACCTGCATAGTACTGCAAAGAAATCTAACGCAGTTGTTTAGTTTAAGTCTTGATGTTGTCTGTGTAATTCTGTTACAACTAACTGGATATATTGTAGAAATCCTGTAGAATTCCATTGCGTATTAACTTTAATTATATTCTTGATCTCGTTGCTCTGTGGAGTAAGATAACTCCCATGTTTTATCATATTCACAGGAATAGCTTGTTAAAGATTCTGCTTTGTAAAAGCTTTGCCCTTCACTAGAGAAGCTATTGAGGACATGTTTTTTGATATTGTCATGCATTCTTGATTGCTAGTTAAAATCTGAAAAGAAACGAAAATTGCTGTGAATGTGACAGGCAGGAAGGAGACCTGTGTATTGCAGGGTCCAGCTTGGGAGGGTGTTCAGTGAACTTCTGCATTCCCACTGTGATTCCTGTCAGTGAGGCTGGACCAGGATCGCTAAATGAAGTGGTGTACTCTTCTCTATGGAACTGAATGTTAACCACTAACTTCTATGCGAGAAAATAGTTGGATACACTACTGGGGTGGAAGACAAGGGATGGTGGGGAGAACTGCTGTGTGGACACTGTTACCACTGCAGACAAATGTTTGCATTTGCAGCAACAATATAAGCTGCACTGAGAATCGTTTCCACATGGAAGTAGCCTAAGGTCCTTTCTGTACTCACCGTAGCTTACTCAGGAGAATCTGAGCATTCGAGCCTTTAAGGTTAACGTCATATTTTGTGTCCCTGCAGATTGGCTTTGGGGAAGAGGGAAAAGATCCCTCCCTAGGGTCCAATGTGCAAAGGATGGAGGAGTGTGTCAAACACACACACCCACTAGCTAGAAGCATCAGACTCCCAGAGGACCTCCCCAGGTTGCCCCTCTACCTGCTATCCAAGTTGTGTGCTAGGTAAAAATTAAATAGAAGTGGAAGTAGGGACGGGAGGATGGGTGGAGATGACTGAAGCCTCGTCAAGTAGTCTGCTTATTATTCCCTCTGAATCGGAAGCTGAAGAGCAAAAAGGTCTAGGGAGAAACCACTTTCAGATACCCTGGAGCAACTCCCATGATTACTTCAAAGTCACCTCCAAATGGCCATAAAATCTGGAAAGAGCCATGATGGAGGAGGAAAGGGAGAGCGGGATGCTATGTGGAGGGAGAGTCTGCTTCCAACGTGGCTGCAGGCAAACTGCAGGGGAGCAGACAGGTGCAGAAAAGACCTAAGATAAGAAGCAGCCCTTAGTCCAGGTCCAGACAAATTTTCTTTGGTTCTTTGAGCTGTCCCAAAAATTTTAGGGCCAGGGTTTTAGATTTAAAGATTACAAGAGGGGACCCGCAACAAAATGTTGCGTAATGTGTTGTGGTCTCGAAAGCAACCTAATTGCAAGTAGGTAAATGGGTACCCACCCTTAGAGGGGTGGGGGGCACCCTGTGTGGTTGGCTGAAGATGGCGGAGATAGTGGAGACGGCGGCAGTGGCGGCAACGATGGCGGCGGCGGCGATCCTGGCGTGGACGGCATTGGTGGTGCGGCGAGCAAGGCGGCAGCGAGCAAGGCAAGGTGCGCGTTTGAGCGATCCCTGGTGGCGGAGAAGGAGTACACCGAGGGCTGCCGTGAAGAGAGAAGAAAGGGGCGTGCGCAGATGCCGAGTTCCGGCTCAGCGGAGCCGGAAAGGACGTGGCCGGGCCGGAAAGTAGGCGGAGCTGCGCGCCTAAGGAGGAGATCGCCACCACTGAATGCCGGAGACGCCAGAGAACGCCAGAGAAAGAACAACCCGCTGGACCAGGAGACCCGACCATGCCGAGCCAACGGAGAAACAGCAATAGCCACCACAGAGGGGGTGCCGGTAGGTTGTCCCACCCCCCCTTCATACATTGTGGCCCTAGCTAGGAACACAGGTGATTAGCACCAGAAACCCTGTAAGCCGCTCTGAGACCCTAGCCATGGGACAAGAGCGGGATATCAAGTCTAATGTAAGTAAGTAAGTATGTAAGTAAGTAAGTATCCCTATAAGGCCAAGGGATATGGAAGACATTAAGGGGGCATCACAGAGCATCTCCCGCACACTGCAGGGGGTGGGAATTACTGGGCACAGCAGTAAAATGTTCAAAGGGACCCTGTGCATCAGAGACCACTGCAGCTGGTATCACCACCCTGGCATTTAAAAGGTTATGTGTGATAATAGTGGGAGGGGAAGGAAGGAGAGGGGCTTGCAGAAGTGGGGACACCCAAAAACATGCAGGGGGGTGATATTCTCCCACCTTTACTTCTTCCCCCCCTTCTTTCTCTTTCTTTCTCTCCCCAACCCAATACCCCCTTCTTTCTCTTTCTCTCTGTATTACCAAGGTAGGGTTGCCAGTTCCACGTTGGGAAACACCTGGAGATTTGGGGGGTGGGACTTGGAGAGGGGAGGGACCTCAGCAGGACATAATGCCACAGAGTCCACCCTCCAAAGTAGCCATGTTCTCCAGGAGAACTCATCTTGGTTGTCTGGAGATCTCCAGGTACCACCTGGAGGTTGGCAACCCTATCCAGGGATGAAGTTGCTGCAGTAGCAGCAGAAGTCACCATGACAGTCAGAAAAGGCTGCTCACAGTAACCCCCCCTCCCCCCACTGTAGGGCTAGTTCCTATAGTGACTGCCCAGGCTTCTCCACCTCCCTGCTTCTCCTGCAAGGAGTGGAAGGGCACAATTTGAAAAGCTTCAAAGCAAAGCAGGCAAGCTTGTGTGAGGCGGGGAAACAGGAGAGAGAGATAGCAAATGGCAACTTTATCAGGCAACTTCTTGTCAGACGGGCCAGGCAGGCAGCCGGCACAGGACTGGGGGATGCTCTTGCTCTGCAGTCCTGGAGTGCAACTGGATTGAAGATGGGGTCTCAGAGCCTGTGGGCACTGAAATTGCAGGAGCCAGCCCCTCCTGTCCTCCCTCTAACCCAGATTCTCTCCCCCTCCTCCTTCAGGTCTGTGTTCCGCGTTTCTTCCTTTCCCTCGCCCCCCCCCCCCCGCAACTCCTGAGATGCCAGGTTTCTATGGTATTGAGTACCGTGAAGGGGGGGGGCTCCTTTTCCTCTGCAGGAACACAATAAGCCTTTAAAGACTCTGCCTGAGTCGAGTCCACCAGCAGAGACCGTTTCTGAGGTGGCGGTTTGTGCTGCCGGGTGGTTGTAGCCACCAGCGTTATTTGTGTGGCATGTGCAGCCACGCCACTTCGCTTGGGGTCTTGAGTATTCTACTGGGGATCTGTCAGTAGAGAACGGCGTTTAAGTTTTGGGGGGTTTAAATATTTCCTGTATACTTTTTTATTAAACATGTAAGATTTTTCTGCACAACTGGAGCGTGCGCCAAATGTGCTCAAAGATCTCCTTGCTCCCTGCATGCCCCAGATTTGCAGGAATAAGTATCCGCACGGAGGGGGTGCCTTCGCTATTAGATATATAGATAATCTTCGTGGTCTCTGTGCATCATACCCATGGGATTATGCGCCTGCGCTGATCCGTATCGGTGGTATGCAAAGCTCACAAAGGGATTTTTGCGCCTCTCCTCCAGGCATGCGCGGGAACTCCACTGCGCATGCCCAAAGAGGAGGGGCACGGACATCCCACCAGTTCTATTCTGACTGCCGCGCTGTTAACAGCTTGTTTCTGCCGGTCGGTGAAGAAGCGTTTTTTCCTCTCACAAGGGATACTCCAAAACTATTTTTCTTCACTTCCAGCGTTTATTTTATTTCTTATTATTATTAAAAAAAGAGAGAGAGAGACTTTTCATTGAGGGTTGCCGCTGCCTCAGGCGGCTTCCCGTCCTTCTCCCCCCCCCCTTCTTCCTGAGGTAAAAATTTTCTCACCTCAGCGAAGGACCTTTTTTTTGTCTTTTGGGCCTTTTTACTCTTTTATGGCCAAAAGAGGGGGTTGTTTTAAATTGTGTGTTGGCTGTGGCAGTAAACTTGCCCCTCGTGATGGCCACACACTCTGCATTATTTGCCTTGGGGAGACTCATCACCCAGACGCTTGCCGCCATTGTGCGAAGTTCTCGAACCAAACTCACAAGAATAGAGCCGCGAAACTTCAAGTAGCGCTTTGGAAATTGGCATTGTCCCCTGTGCCTGTGGGAAATATGTCGGCTGAGACTCCTGCAACCCTCCCTATCAACGGCGACCAAGTCGACATCGGGAGGCACCTCAGCACCGAAACCCCCACACCGTGCAAAGTCGGCATCAGATGGGGGGCAGTCTTCTAAGTGCTTGGCGTCGGACGAGGCCTCATCCGCCTCTATGCCGGCTAAAAAGAAGAAAAAGGAGAAGCACGAGAAAGCTAAGTCTTCTCTCACTGGCACTATGTGTCAGTCTCAGAAAGTGAGCAGCGATAATGTGTAATCGGGCTCTGCGTTACCCCCTCTCCAGCGGGCACAACCCGACGTCGTTGATACCCCGATACCGGAGCTGCCTACGATTGAGTTACTGGACTCACCAATCCGGTACCTGAACCCCCCGGTATTGGAGGCTTCTGTCGATTCCAGACCAATTTTGGCCTCACCATTTGAAGTTGAGGAAATGGTTCTGCGTCGGCCTCGTGCACATCGTTCCCAGTCAGTGATTTCCTGGGAAAGTGATCGGTCGGGACCGGACTCTCGACACTGTCGATCCCGATCGCCCAGAGGCCATAAATATCGATATCGACCTGAGGAGTGCCCAGATTACCGTCGTTCCAGGCCCATGCTCTCGTACTCACCTAGACGGGAATTGAGACCGCACTCTCCAACCTACTTCAACCCACCGATGCCGTGGGATCGTAGGGGGCAGATGCCTTACTGGTTCACATCATACCTAATGTCGACATCCATGCCATGGCTGACGCCTAGGCCACAGTCAGACTGGGACCGGGGATCACGTCGTTCACGCTCTCCCCACCGTAAATCTAAGCCTTCCGCATCACAATCCAAAGCCCCAGAGGAACCTTGTCGCCCACCCTCTCCTCTCCGTTCTACCCCTGCTTTACCACCGAAAGTGTCCCCAATACCGGATACCCCTGCAGCTCCGGTATCGCCTGCCGTATCATTCATCTCCGATGCCGGCACTGGTGATTCGGAAAGCCCCGAATCGCCTGAAGATCTGTCACCAAAGGCTACAGTATCGGACAATCTGCTGATCTCACCTTCTGAGGATCTCTCTTCATACGGAGATTTGGTCAAGAGGATGGCACATTCCCTGGGCATGTCGATCGTCCAACCCCAACCCTCGGTGTCGGACACTGTCTTCGATGTTGTACAGAACGATACTTCCACCTCGATCGCTCTCCCGATGTCGACCATTCTTCTACAGGCATCTAAGGCCCTGTGGGACAAGCCTTCCTCTGCTCCAGTGTCGTCCAGATGTTTGGATCACATGTATCGGGTCCAGGAGATGGGGGGCGGAAGTCCTCCATATCCACCCCAAGCCCAAGCCCTTGGTCGTGTCATCCGGCTCAAAGAGTAAACTGACCCTTGCTACCCCTTCCGATAAGGAGAGCAAGAAGTTAGACTCCATTGGTGGTCGTTTTTACTCGGCGGGAGCCCTCGGCATTAAGACATCTAATTATGTCGCTTGTATAGGCTGCTACCAGTACTTGCTCTGGGAGTGATTTACCGACTTTCTGGCCTCAGTGCCTGATGATAAACGTCAAAAGGAAGGCTTGCTGCTCTCTAAACAAATTAGTAACTCATCCAAACATACTCTGGACACGTTTTCAAAAACAATGTCATCTGCAATTGCCCTCCATAGGCACTCCTGGCTGAGGACCACCACACTCCCTGCTGATACCAGGGCGTACATAGAGGACTTACCTTTTGATGGCCAAGGTCTCTTCCATGCGTCCACTGATTCGACGCTCCAGGAAATGGATAAGAGCATTAAGGCCTCAAGGTCGCTGGTGATCTCTGCCCACTTTAAGCCTTTTCGTCCTCGCTCCTGGTCTCGTTACAGCTCCAGACGCCAATACACTAAGCCGTCACCGGATGAAGGTTACAGGCCACGTTGGTCCCCATCTGCGAATAGGCAGCAGTACCAGGCTAGACAGAGATACGGCTCTGGACAGCAGATTGTGAGACCGAAACAACCCAAACCGGGCAAGCAGGGCCTTTGACTTCTGCCTGTCTACCTCTCCCAAACCTATCCACCTCCATCCATATTTACAGGCCTGGGCCACCATTACGTCGGACCAGTGGGTCCTTTCCATCTTAGCCAAGGACTATTCCATCGAATTCATGGAACTCCAACCTCTTCCTGCCATCATTCTGCCTCTCCTGTCCCAGGGATGCTGGATGGCCACCCTCGAGGATGCCTATTTCCATTTAACTATCCACCTCGCCCATCGCAAATACCTCCGATTCGCGATAGGTGGCAGCCACTACCAATACAGGAGTCTACCGTTTGACCTCAGCACGGCCCCGAGGGTCTTTACCAAGAAGATGGTAGTTGTTGTGGCACATCTCCACCTCTGTGGCCTGACGGTGTTCCTGTATCTGGACAATTGGCTTCTGGTCGCCCCTTCCAAGGCCCTCCTCATTCATCAGATATCTCAGGCCCTCAATCTCCTTCATTGTCTGGGACTCAGGGTCAACCATGAGAAAGTTCCTTCTCAAAGAGTGCAATTCATAGGGGCGATACTCGATTCCCAAGAGGCTGCAGCCGTCCTGCCCTGGTACAGGACACGAACCCTAACTGTTTGGGCAGAACTGGTTTGACTACGAGGAACCTCCTCCGCCTTCCAGATTTAACGCCTCCTGGGACTAATGGCGGCAACAACTGCAGTCCTCCATTTTGCAAAGTTACGAATGCGACCACTCCAGCTTTGGTTCATCCGTCACTTCAAGCCTCTAAGGATGCCCCAATCTTTTTTTCCCCGCCACAAGAGATATGTGACTCCCTACTGTGGTGGACACAGTCAGACGACCTGACGGAGAGGATCCCGTTCCGTCCTCCGACTCCAACTCTCACCCTCACAACCGACGTTTCACTGTGGGGCTGGGGAGCCCACCTCAACGGCCTCTCCGTAGGTCACAGGTGGGATGCTGTATCCTCAAGGAGACACATAAACTTTCTGGAACTGTTGGCAATAAAATTGGCCCTTCAATGTTTCCAGCCTCTGCTCGCAGGACAATGCGTAACTGTCTTAACTGACAATGTGACGGCCCTCAGTTACGTCAACAGGCAGGGTGGAACGGTCTCCCGCAGTCTCTGCCTTCTGGCTCTGGACCTTTGGGCTTGGTGCATGCCTCTGCACATCTTTCCCGTTGCCTCACACATCGCTGGCAAGGCAAATGTTCATGCGGACCTGCTCAGCAGGGGTCTCTCCCAGCGTCACGACTGGGAGCTGAACTGGAAACCTACCTACGTCCCGTGTTTCAAAAGTGGGGCACGCCTCATGTCGACGTCTTTGCCACCAGGCACAGCTCGAAGTGCACCCTGTTTTGCTGCAGGGCGGCTCAGGATCCCAGGCCTTTGGGAGACGGACTCCTGTACCCATGGGACAACAACTTCCTGTATATGTTCCCGCCTCTGCCTCTGTTGCTGTTGTTGTTGTTCAGTCGCACGGTCGAGTCCAACTCTTCGCGACCCCATGGACAAGATCTCGCCAGGCCCTCCTGTTTTCCGCCATCCTCTGAAGTTTGCTCAACTTCATGTTTGTTGCATCTATGACACTGTCTAACCATCTCATCCTTTGCCGCCCCCGTCTTCTTTGACCTTCAATCTTTCCCAGCATCAGGGTCTTCTCCAGTGAGTGCTGGAGAAGGAAATGGCAACCCACTCCAGTATTTTTGCCAAGAAAACCTAATGAACAGTATCTGTTGCTGAGAACAGTCCAAAGACTCATGAGGGTCCATACGAGGTGCATCCTGATCGCCCCCTGGTGGCCAAGGCAACCTTGGTTCGCCAATCTCCTCTCGCTAGCCAAGGTGCGGTATCCCCTCCCACAGGTGCCAGATCTGCTCCTGGCGGAGGGAGGAGCCCTCCTATTCCACGAGGTGTACAAGCTCAAGTTAACATCTTATCTCATGGACACTTAACTTTCTCTGACAGAATCAACACTGTGCTACTCAATGCCAGGAAAGATTCTACGCGACGTTCCTACAGTGGGAAGTGGGCCCGCTTGTTAGCCTCCATTCACCCCACTGACATCCCCACGGCTTCTGTCAGGATTGACCAGGTCTTAGACTTTCTGCTCTCACTGGCAAAGAAGGGGCTCTCGCACTCCTCTCTCAAGGTATATTTGTCAGCTATTTCAGCCTACCACCCGGGCTTCGACGGCTTTTCCATCATTTCTCACCTGGTCACAAAGAGGTTTATGAAGGGTCTCCTCCACCTATATCCACCAGTCTGCTCACCAGTACCCTTGTGGGATCTACTACTGCTGCTCCGCCATCTTATGGGGCGGCCCTTTGAGACCATGGCGACTTGCGAGCTAAAGCATGCAGCATGGAAAACGGCCTTTCTCGTCACCATCACCTCAGCCAGGAGGGTAGGCGAACTTGTGGCTCTTCGCCATGACCCACCTTTCCTTGTGTTCCTGCCGAACAGTGTGAGACTGGTCCCTGACATATCCTTTCTGCCTAAGGTGGTCTCCGAATTTCACCTAACCTCAGAGATCCTATTGCCTAACTTCTTCCTTAAACCGGAAGACAGACAACAGCGACTCCTCCACACTCTAGATGTTTGGAGGGTGCTGCTCTTTTACTTAAGTGGTCTCCGAATTTCACCTAACCTCAGAGATCCTATTGCCTAACTTCTTCCTTAAACCGGAAGACAGACAACAGCGACTCCTCCACACTCTAGATGTTTGGAGGGTGCTGCTCTTTTACTTAAATAGGACACGTCCGAGTAGGAGGGACAATCATCTATTTGTCTCCTACTCCAGTCATTCCACAGGTCTTAAAATCTCAGCATAACGTCTCTCCAAATGGATTGTCGAGACTATTAAGCTGTGCTACCGGTTGGCTAAATGCCCGTTGCCCGTGCCTGTACGAGCGCACTCTACAAGATCCATGGCTGCGTCTACAGCCTTCTTGAAGGGTGCTTCCCTGTTGTCGATCTGTGGTCTACTCCGAACACCTTCATTAAGCACTATGCTGTTGACGTTCGTGAATGCCACAGAGTTGACCTTGGTTGTCTAGTCCTTTCGTTGGCAGAGCATTGAATTTGCGACAGCTCCCACCTCCAGGTGAGCCACTGCTTTTCAGTCTCCCATGGGTGTGATGCACAGAGACCACAAAGAAGATAAACAGGTTGCTTACCTGTAACTGGTGATCTTCAAGTGGTCATCTGTGCAGTCACACCACCCACCCATCCTTCCCCACTGCTGTCGCTTCAGTACTTTTCTCTGGTTATTGACATGACAGCGGTCAGAAGGAACTGGCGGGATGTCCGTGCCCCTCCTCTTTGGGCATGCGCAGTGGGGTTCCTGTGCATGCCTGGAGGAGAGGCGCGAAAATCCCTTTGTGAGCTTTGCATACCACCAATACGGATCAGTGCAGGCGCATAATCCCATGGGTGTGACTGCACAGATGACCACTCGAAGATCACCAGTTACAGGTAAGCAACCTGTTTTTTTCTTAGTTACTGCTATCACAAAACGAAATACTAAACCTCTTATAGTCTCTCATAATTTTATTCAAGATATGACAAAAGTGTTGTTGTGTAAGTAAATATGGGAGTAACCCCAGTTGTCAACAGAATAAAAATGTAAACTCTAACCCTAACCTAGCTTTCCTCTAATTTCTCATTAAAAAAAACAACAACTTAATTTAATTGAACATTGGAGCCACTATAGAAAGCAACTGGTTAAGAAATGAATTCATCTACCACCACTGGATGGTATAAAGTTAACATATAACAAAGAAATGACAGGAATTTTATGCATAAGCATTTTATGTCATTCAAGAAAACATATTCTAATGTGAAATGATAAAGAAGTTTGTAATTTGAGTGAGGATTGCAGACAAACACTACAATAAAATAATTGCTGAAAATATTAGGTACCACTATGACATTTCTAAGTGGCATAGCAACCTGGCACCTGGATTTTTTTTTTTTTTTGGAGCCCTGCCTTGGCTACTGTTCTATTATTATCAGCAGCGGTAACCTAAATAACTAGTTGCGTTCACAAAGCAAACTGCTTTTATCTTCACAGCAGAGCCAGTTTGGTGTAGTGGTTAAGTGTGCGGACTCTAATCTGGGAGAACCACATTTGATTCCCCACTCCTCCACTTGCACCTGCAGGATGACCTTGGGCACGCCATAGTTCTGGCACAGCTGTTCTTGAAAAAGAGCAGTTTCTGTCAGAGCTCTCTCAGCCTCACCTACCTCACAGGGTGTCTGTTGTGGGGAGGGGAATGGAAAGGAGTTTGTAAGCTGCTCTGAGACACCTTTGGGTAGTGAAGGGCGGGGTCTAAATCCAATTTCCTCTTCCTCCTCCTCCTCTTCTTCTTCTCATCCTAAATCTATTCAGCTACCTTCAATTAAATATCAATTTTACATAATCTTACAATAAAGTTCTAAAAGTGAAGAAACTGAACCTCAAGTGATCCTTTTTAAGTTTTTTACATTAGTGTGTCTATCTACATAAATCAACAAAAAGAGAACAAGAAAAGTAACCAGAGATTAAAAAGCAAACAGCTTAATAAAGATTTCACAAAATCGCAATTAGAGGCTGAATGACTCTGTTGGTTTGTACTATGATGGAGGACCTACATGAGGAAATTTGCCCCCTTGGAAAAGCATTAAACAAAGATTTTTTTAAAAAAATCTTGGACATATAATGGTTTTCCAGTTGGCATCTTGTTACCTCCTCTACTTACACTAGAAATAATTGGGTAAGATTAATCCACAACTTGACAAGGTAGTGCAACTAAAATTCCAGTGGAGTTTTTTCTGGTAGCAATCTTGTTCAAACCAGCATATTTTGATACAATAACACTATCATTCTGATACAAATATTTGAAAGAAAACAGTGTATTTCAGTCATCTCCCAGAATGGTGTCTACCAGCTGCACTGTCCAGATGCTCGTCAAAGACTTCAATCTAGTCTCAAAGTCACCAAGGCAGTGGCAAAATCCTTATTGTGTAGGGGGGCCACAGCTGGATCACTGAGAAAACTAAGAAAAGGCATAGCCTGGACATAGATAGTTTATAGCTTCAGTTTATTAGCCCTCATCCCATTATTTTCTCAAGGCTGTTTTTCAGCAGTTTTACTGGAATCCAGGAAAGTAGATAAAATTAGTTGTTCATCCTCATGATTGTAATACCAAACTCTAAATCCTCCTATAATCTTGCTCAGCAATTTTGTATAGATGTTAAATACCACAGAAAACAAGGTAGAATGTTGTGGCATAGGATAACTCCCAAAGAATAGCAGCAGCCCTTCAGGAACAGATGCTGTAATCTGGAAGGAAGACACTGAGATGCAAGGTCTCTATCTCCTATCGTTTTCACATGGTGCAGTAGGATACCTTGGATGATAGTACAAAATATTGCTGAGAGGTTCAGAAGAATCAAAACCTCTGAACTCTCCCTGTCCATCTCCTGGCAAAAATTGTTCACTAGTGCAATGGAGGAAATTGCTGTCCTAAATCCCAGCCTGAAACCAGACAGAAATGGTTCTAGGTTTCATTTAAAAGACTCAGATGCTGTTCCATCAATACATTCTCCATAATCTTACACAAGTATGATAAGTTTCAGCCTAGCCAGTAACAGAAGGAGAACACTCACTGTTCAAAAGGACTCTGTTTGACAGTACTTTGTGGACGCAGTGGTGGCAATGGAGTAAACAGTGATTTGTTGTCATCACCCCCAAGGAATAAATTCTGACATAGGTTCTAGGTCATTATCAGTCGTCTTCCTTATGAGTTTTTATCCACTTACACTATCCTGGAGTTTCATTGCATGTGGTTCAAAGCTGTATCCAGACATGGGAGAAAAATAGCAAGGCAATACAAGCACAGCAGAATGTCCTAGAGAAACATTACTGGGCTTCTCTGTATTGGGCTGGCCTTGGTTCAGGTAGGCTAGCAAAAGTGCCTGCCCACCCTGCACTTTTGAGTGTTCTGCTGGGCTTCTACTGCCCTTGTTTCTGCACACACACAAAAATTTTTTAACGGTGCTGGGATTCTTTGGTGTGACATTGGTTTGTTCTGTTGCTGCCACATTGGCAATGGGTTCCACTGCTTGGCACTAGTAAGTTGACACTGGATTTTGCTGCTGGACACTAGTAGGTGGCTTCTGCTGCTGGGCATTAGTACATTGCACTGGTTCTGCTGCTGGCCTTGCAGAGCCCCCTCCCTAGTTTCTACATCAGAGATTCTCAGATTTGACCTTAGTCCTTTTAGCTTTTGGCACTGCCAAAATGGTACTGGTTCTGCAGGTCACATTGCACTGTTCTGATGCCCCCCCCCCCACACACACACTTCACTTTCTACTGCAGAGATTCTCTGGGACATTCTGCTGGGCTTGTATTAGTTGTTCAGTCGCACAGTTGAGTCAGACTCTTTGCAACCCCATGGACCACATCACGCCAGGCCCTCCTGTCTTTCACCATCCTCCTTAGTCTGCTTAGTTTCATGTTTGTTGCATCAATAACACCATCTAACCATCTCATCCTTTGCTGTCCCCTTCTTCTTTGACCTTCAGTCTTCCCTAGCATCAGGGTCTTCTCCAGTGAGTGCTCCCTTCTCATTTGGTGGCCAAAGTACTTGAGCTTCAGCTTCAGTATCTGGCCTTCCAGGGAACAATCAGGGTTGATTTCTTTTAGGATTGATTGAGTTGATCTCCTTGCAGTCCAGGGGACTCTCAAGAGTCTTCTCTAGCACCATAATTCGAAAGCATCTATTCTTTGGTGCTCGGCCTTCCTTATGGTTGAACTCTCGCAGCCATACGATACTAATGGAAATAGCATTGCTTTGAACATATGAACCTTTGGTGATGTCTCTACTTTTTATTATGCTGTCTAGGTTTGCCATAGCTTTCCTCCCAAGGAGCAGGCATCTTTTATTTTCATGGCTGCAGTCACTGTCTGCAGTGATGTTGGATCCCAGGAATGTGAATTCTGTCACTGCTTCCATGACTTCCCCTTCTACTTACCAAGGAGTTATGGGGCCAGATGCCATGATTGTAGGTTTGGGGTTTCAAGCCAACTCTTGCGCTCTCATCCTGAGCAAGAGGCTCTTTAGGTCCTCTTCACTTTCTGCCATTAGAGTGGTATCGTCTGCATATCTGAGGTGGTTGATGTTTTCCCCGGCAATCTTAATTCCGGCTTGTGATTCATCCAGACTGGCATTTCGCATGATGTACTCTGCTTATAAATTAAATAAGGTGACAATATACATCCTTGTTGTACTCCTTTTCCTATGCTAAACCAATCAGTTGTTTCATATCCGGTTCTAACTGTCGCTTCTTTACCCTTATACAGGTTTCTCGGGAGACATGTGAGGTGGTGTGGTATTCCCATCTCTTTAAGGACTTGTCACAGTTTGTTGTGATCCACACAATCAAAGGCTTTAGAGTAGTCAAGGAAGCAGAAGTAGATGTTTTTCTGGTACTCCCTTGCTTTCTCCATAATCCAGTGAATGTTGGCAATTTGATCTCTAGTTCCTCTACCTCTTCAAAACCCAGCTTGTACTTCTGGCAGTTCTCTATCTGTGAACTGCTGAAGCCTAGTTTGGAGGATCTTGAACATGACCTTACTAGCATGTGAAATGAGTGCAATTGTGCAATAGTTTGAACATTCCTTGGCATTGCCCTTCTTTGGGATTGGAATATAAATTGACCTTTTCCAATCCTGTGGCCATTGTTGTGTTTTCCAAATTTGCTGGCATATGGAGTACAGTACTTTAACAGCATCATCTTTTAAGATTTTGAATAGCTCAGCTCCGCTAGCTTTATTGTTAGCAATGCTTTCTAAGGCCCATTTGACTTTGCATTCCAGGATGTCTGGCTCGAGGTCAGTGATCACACCATCATGGTTGTCAAGGACATTGAGGTCCTTCTTGTATAGTTCTTCTGTGTATTCTTGCCACCTCTTCCTAATCTCTTCTGCTTCTTTTAGGTCCTTACTGTTTTTGTCCTTTATCATGGCCAGCTTCACACAGAACGTTCCCTTGATTTCTCCAATTTTCTTGAAGAGATCTCTAGTCCTTCCCATTCTATTGTTTTCCTCTATTACTTTGCATTGTTCTTTCAGGAAGGCCTCCTTATCTCTCCTTGCTGTTCTCTGGAAATTTGCATTCAGTTGGGTAAATCTGTCCTTTTCACCTTTGTCTTTTGCTTTCCTTCTTTCCTCTGCTATTTGTAAAGCCTCATCAGACAGCCACTTTGCTTTCTTGTATTTCTTTTTCTTTGGGATGGTGCTGATTGCTGCCTCCTGTACAATGTCACGAACCTCCGTCCATAGTTTTCAGGCACTGAAATCTATGTCCCTTAAACGTATTCTTCACCTCCACTGTATATTAATCAGGGATGTGATCTTGGTCAAACCTGAATGGCCTAGTGGTTTTCCCACCTTTCTTTGGTTTAAGCCTGAATTTTGTAATGAATAGCTCATGACCTGAGCCACAGTCAGCTCTGGGTCTTGTTTTTACTGACTATATGGAGCTTCTCCATCTTTGACTACAAATGATATAATCAATCTGATTTTGGTGTTGTCCATCTGGTGATGTCCATGTGTAAAGTCGCCTCTTAGGTTGTGGGAAGAGGGTGTTCACTATGACCATGTTCTCTTGACAAAACTCTGTTACCCTTTGCCCAGCTTCATTTTGTTCTCCAAGCCAAACTTGTCTGTTATTCCAGTTACCTTTTGACTTCCTACTTTAGCATTCCAGTCCCCTATGATGATAAAGACATCTTTTTTTGTGTTAGTTCTAGGAGGTGTTGTAGGTCTTCATAGAACCGGTCCACTTCAGCCTCTTGCTATTTTTTTCCCCATGGAAGCAATGAAGGATGGGGGCACCCACTTTGGGTGCCCACAGAATTGGCCCTCCCTGGCCCAATCTTTTTGAAACTTGGGGGTCCTTTTGGGGAGAGGCTCCAGCAGCTATACTGCAAATTTGGTGCCTCTACCTCAAATCCTCTCCCCCCCCCACCACCACTTTATTTTCATTAGCTTACAGGAACATTGACATTTCCTAATTGGAAGAAATGCACATGTTGCCACTTCGGGTTCTCATAGAACCTTTTTACTCTTTGGGGAGAAACCAAAAGGTCCAAGCATATATTTCTGTAAAAATGTGTTTAAAAACCATTTTAACAGAGTTGAAATTTTACTGTTAGTGCTTTTCATATGCTCCTGAAAAATCAAGTATACATTTTAATGTTCTGCATATATCCTGAAACCAAGTTTACGTTGGTTTATTTATATATAAAGATTTACAGTACTTGAAACAAGATCTGATATTTTGTTTCCTTTTCCTAAGAAAGAGAGGCAGAGGTAACCTTGTATCAGTTGTAATACAAGGTTAAACTTTTCTACTTGCTACTTGTACGCAGATTTCCCAGTAGTTTAGATTTCAGCTTTAAAGTTATTGGGCTGGATCCTGCCAGATTTTTCACTCATTCTCAGCCAATTCTCCTCCTCCTTATAGCTCCTGTTCTACATGGTTTTTGTCCATGCTGAACCCATGATGCCCACCATAGATATTTTGATGGACAGGGGGGGGTGTCCCTCCTCCCTTTTCTATCACTGGAACAGATGGAACAGGCTCTACCCCCTTTTTTTTTAATCTGTCACAGGTCTTTCAGGTGTAAATTTTCTTTGTAAAAAAGGAAGGAGTTGAGGTAAAAGTGTGAATCCTATCATAAATCTTCCAAGGGTAAATTCTCTAGCAATTAGCTAGAACAGAATTAGCAGTTAGCAGGGCTGAAGAGTCCTGATTTTAAAAGCCTGCAGGGGGTCTTAGGTGGCACTGTTAGAAGCCTTGAGTTAGTGATTTACAGAGAAAAGAAGGTTGAATTTACAGTTTCAGGTTTCAGTAACTGGAAGAAGGCTCTCACACTTATTTAATTCTGCAAACTATGTAAAACAATTGCCTTGGAGGGCATTTTTATAAAGTTTATATAGAATAGGACTGTAATCTCTGCCACAGTGTACACTTATGTATTATTGATTTGTTGTATGTTCTATCATGCTCTTACAGCATTGTTTATATTTTTTGTAATTCCATTTTCTGCATTGTTTGACATAGCATGTTTGATACTATTTTTGTAATTTTTGTACACCTAGTCCTATTGCATTTTTATTAGCTCTCTCATGCTGTTCGATTACAGTGTTCTGTACCATGTAATCCACTTTGAGTCTCAAGTAGAAAAATGTTAAATTACTAATAAAGTAAATAAATGATGATGGGCTGACCACCACTGTACTCATTCCCCCCCCCATAAAAAAATTCTGGCTACAGGCCCTGCAGTTACGTTTGCAGCTGCATTCACTACATTTAGTGCTAACCAATGTTATCTTACTTAATGCAGTATCTAGTATGGCCCCATCTGCAGATATCTAAATCTGCGGATTGGTGCCACATTTACCCAAAACAGATAGTTCTGCAAACTTGGGGGACTTACCAATCTGAAAACGTTTTAGAAATTTATGCACATGTGCAAAATTGAAGTTTTGTTTACAAAGTGTGTGTAGAAGAAGTAACAGGGCTCCTACATTACTTCCAGTGTACCTAGTATTCATTCTAACAAATATCTTTTTACAATAGAATCCACTTGTAGTACTGGAAGGAAACGCCACAATGCTGTCCATGTACAAAACAGAATGTTTATCTTGTAAATTGGCCAACAAATTATTGCACACATCTATATTACAGGAAATTGACAGCACAATCTGAAGCAAAGTTACAAACTTCTAAACTCATTAACTCAGTTTAGGAATGCACTATAACTTGGTAGTGCATGGTTCTTTATTTAGAGTTCCAGCAAATTGTTGATTATTAATACTACTGTTGTAGCAGATGTTGGGATGATTCATACTACTGCTCATGCATATTCATATTACTGATTACTCTGAAAATCTGAATGATTTTTCTCCTTATCAGTCTTTACTCCATGCCTCAATCACTTGGTTCATCATCCATGTTGGCTTGAACCTATGTTTTTATAGACATCCTTACCACCTTCTTGCTGTAAAGTTGCATCTTAAGTATGAAAGCTGCCTCTGAGATGGCAACAACCACATTAGTTATGTAGAAGATGACTGGCATTATTAGTGTTACATGCCCTCTCCATTGCAAGTATTGGGAAGTTCCAGAGGTGGCAGAGGGGGGAGGTTTGAATGAGAGCACTGGACACTTACAGTGTCTTGGTAATATCTGCGGTGCATACTGGAAGTAACCATCGTCAGCACACAGGCAGCAGATGCCTAGACAGCTACTTACGTAGTCCCCACCCTACTCCACACTGCATTCCTAGTTCCAGTCTGCTCCAGTCAGAAGTTTAGCACTCTCTCCTCCGCACTGCTCCAGCCTTTGTTGTGGCTAAAATGGAACTTGCATGTATATTCCACAAAAGTTATAATGCAGAAAGGCCACATGAAAGCTGATACCACAATAAGCTTCTCAGACTCTAAAGCATCACAACATGTTAAAGCCTCTTGCTACAGTACACTTAACACGGCTGGCTACCCCTCTGGAATAGTTTTTTGCTGACAGAGTATAGTTGCTCTCATAGCTGGAGAACCAAAAATTTAACCACAAAAGGGAAAGCACCCTTTCCCTGCATGTGGTTCAAATATGATTCATAAAGACTTTATCTTTTGTTCCCACTGAGTGTAGAGGGTGAGAGTAAATGTGTGTGTAAGTATACATATATGTGTCAGTTGTTTGGTAGCATTCTCTGAGACACCTGCAGAAGAACCACAAAGAGATTTCGTCTTTTACTATGCTTTTCACCCACCCTGTCATGCCTTTCAAAAATGTTTTGCTCTTGCTTCTCATAACAAGAGTTCAATGTTGTTAAAAAATTAGATGGGGGGGGGAACAAATTAGTTCCTTAAATGTGTTTTTCTATTTACAAATATATTATCAATGTCTAACATGGAGTTCTATATGTACATGTATTGGGTTACATACATATGTTTATGTGTATGGATACTATTTTCCTTTGCACTTATTCAGTTCTCCATACAAAACCCAGATGTGTTTTATTGCTGTATATTCAAAGCTTACTTTCTTTGCTTCAAAAATATATATTTAACATTTGTTTAGTGCTCTCTATGTTCTGGTTACTGAACAAAATACAGAAGCGAGACTGCTTCTACCCAGATGGTTTTTAAACTGGGACAAAATTATAATTTGGGACAAAAATCATTTTTGTAGTAGACTTACTAGTTGTTATAGTAGACATTAATTTTTAAATTAAAATATTTTCCAGTGGTGTTATGCTTTAGAGAAACCAAACACTGGCAGTCTATTTAATATCGCTTGGTCTATCGATGGCACACAACTAGCTGGAGCTTGTGGAAATGGACATGTGATTTTTGCCCATGTTGTGGAACAGCGCTGGGTGTGGAAAAACTTTGAAATAACTTTGACTAAGAGAAGAACCATGGAGGTATGTGTAGGATGTTTTACGTTTTCTGAATAACAGAGCATTTCTTAAATTACTTGGGTTTACATCCAAATTTACTGCAAAAAGGAACAGAGTTAATGGAAGGGATCTTTGCTAATTCCCTCTAGAGCTCCCAGTTTTCCCCATAAAGCTGCTTCTGAAGGTAAGGGGACCCTTTGAAACAGTGTGGGGTAGAGCACAGGAGGTCGTAGTGCGAAGGGAAAACTGTTGGAAGTCTCTCCTGTCTTGCTCAGTCTCTTGTGTGAACAGAGTAAAAGTTTGTGCAAGAGGTGGGGCCAAGCTGCCATTCCAGTGCAGCCCCCACACCACATCCCATACCATTCCTGTGGTTCCCTTCATCTTCCCGGGCATCTTGTTGAGGGGAACAAGAATCTGCAGAAGGAAAAGAAGATCCATTCAGGCCATGCTATGTTTAGATCCAAGCTATCCCTCACAATTGTGATCTTGTAGAAAACAGTATGTCTGAATAACTTTTTGAGTTATCAAATTAACTGAATGAATGGGTAATATCAGTCTATTGGGCTAGGTAAGGCATCTAAGAGGAGACTTCTGTTTTAGGCTGATCCTGCACTGAGCAGGGGGTTGGACTAGATAGCCTGTATGTCCTCTTCCAACTCCTTGATTTTTTTTAATGCTATAAAAATCAGCTAGGTTTAACAGTTTTCAGAATGTGTCTTCCTGGGGAGATGAATATGTGGTCTAATCTGTTTATGAACTGGTGCCACTGGTCATAATCCTCTGTGATCTTGTTCAGGTGAGGAAGACTTCTCTGAAAAAAGTATTCTGTGAATTGCACCCTAAATTACTGCATGGCTGGAAATTCAAAATCAAAAGTCTTATTTGTGCTAGAAATTATTTTAAAGCAGCTGGCAACAAAGGCACAGCTGCAGAAGCAATGTATAATAGTCTGCACATAGCCTGGGTTTCTTGGCTTCTTTTTTTTTTCAAACTCGCCTTGTATACAGCTGTGGTTTACCATCACAGCAGCTGCAGCATTGTTGGTTGTCACCATAGGACACGTTTTTCAGCCAACAGTCAGGGTAACAAACATATCTGTTTTCTTTGATCTCAAAATTGGTACAGTAGTTGGGCACAGATCTAACTGATTCTTGTTTAGACTATTTCAGTCCCAGGTTAACATGTTTCCAGCTAGGTAAAGATGTCTATTGTGAGTTGCTGTACCACTTGATGCATCGCTTCATCTCTCTTGCCTTGGAATTATAGACTTTTAAACTTTATATGCCTATGATCAGATTCCTAACCGCAGAGTTTAAAACACTTTATATTAAGCCTTAGTTTTTTGGGTTTTTAAAAATCTCATTACTGAAAGTGAAGCAAGATGCCAAAATGGACTGTAATTATAAAGGTAGGCTCTTTTAACATGTCATGGCCTAAATTTAAAACCTAAGAGCCTTTCTGAAACAAAATGCATAAATGGGTATTTTTACCTGCTAAATGTTCTGACCGACCAGACACTGACTCATAACCCACCCAGAGGACAGAGAGATAATATACAATTTCTGTTGTTACAAGTTTTCCCAATTATACAGTCAGTATTAGAGTTCAAATTAAGCTTTTAAGCGTTGGGTGCCCAACATTAGGCTCCCAAATCTGTAGGCACCTAAATATCTTTTGGCCTGAAGTGAAGTCTTCTTTGATGCTGAATATATAATTGGGAAAACTTGCAACAACAGAAATTCTATATTGGCCATCTGTCCACTGGGTGGGATGTTATGAGTCAGTGTCTGGGAATATAGAAGACAAATTGGCAGGTAAAAATTCATATTTTTGCATTCATTCCCAGACATCGAATCGTAACTGATTATTCTGTCTAGTAATCCCTGAAGCTTTAGTCAGATTTAGCTTGTAAAGTTTCATGAGATAGGTATACACTGGAGTCTTCACTAGCACTATAGGTGAATGACCTATGGATGCTGATAGTGAGTACGCTTTAATTCTTGGATGGGGGTTCTCTGAAGACATTAGAAGAACCAGCTTACATTTTTAGTTTGGAAGCAAGAAAAATGCAAGGTTAGTGTGGCATTTCCCACCACTGTAAAGTAGCTCTACTCATAACTTTTATATGATTCTGTAAGTAGAACGCCAGAGCTGACTGGACCCCTAGTGACCCTGCCCTGGTTTACTGCTAATAAATCGTTTAGCAAGTTCCACCCATGAATGATCAATTCTCACTTGTATTTCCTTGTACAAGAGGAGAAAAAATCTTTCCCCTTTTTATGGCTTTCATTTTCCAGATGTCAATTTTCCATTAAGATTACTCACAAAGTGGTATCTGGTACATTCACTCTACTGGGTTGGCGGTCCCGGCTCTGTTTTTTAAAATTATGCATCTTATGGTTGAAAAATTATCCTGCAAAACTAGTGTGAACAATTTCTGAGAAGCTGTGCCTTTCTGAATGAATCTGCATATTTGTCAGTGTGTGGACTCACAAGGTACATAGGCTGTGTGCATGCTCATTTGGACAGGAGCCAGACACGAACAACTGGGTACATTTGCCAGGATCCAGCCATAAAGCTAAGTACAGGAAAAGCACACACACAGCCTGGCATAAATCATCCATGCTCATGAACACAGGTTGTGTCCACTCAGAGCAGACCACAGCCTTTTGCAGGTGGGAGTACCTTAGGGTCTTCTGTCTCCAGTTAGCATCAGGGACATCATTTATGTACTGCAGTCTATGTAGCAATGGAGAGATACGGGTAGTCTGTATCCTGTATTGTCCCCATAAAGCAGCATAGCTTGATGTCATTGTTGTGCTAACTCAGCCTTCGGCCTTCACTAAGTAAATGAGACCTTCTTACTCTAGTCCACCCTCAGTAGATAATGGAGGCTTTATACCCTTCTTCCTGTGGCAGTTGCACACTCTGATCTGCACAAGTGGACTTTGTCATGCCCATTGCTATTGGATAAATTATACCTTTAGAGACTGTTTATAAAGAAAATTCTAGTTCATTCAGCTGCAGATGTTGTCATAGTTGATATCTATTATTTTGGTGAATTCTGTATATGTTTAGAGACTTAAGGTCACATACTAGTGATGCATATTATAGTGCAGCATCTGTTCAGTCTTATTGTTCTGTTTTAATTACTGTTAATTTCATATTTATTGTTATTAGCAAAGATAAATATAGAGAGTTAGGAGCCTTCCAGCTTTTCTGCTGGTGTAAGAAGAACTATCTTGTCCAGTTCCTCTCCTGACTGCAGTTGAATCAAACATTAAAAAACAAATCATATCGTTTTCATGATCCCTGGTATAGGTTTTTGAAAGGTCAAAATGGGTTCTTCCTCCTTCTTGTGCCAGCAGAAGAACTGGTAGGATCTAAGCCAATGCTTTAAAAGTATTAGTTCTACTATATAAAAATGAACGAATCCAAATGTTTATATTCAGTCAATTAGAAAGGCATATATCACAAACATTATGACACTGTAATGTGTAAGTTTGATGGGTACAAATATCAGAACATTTATTATTTTTAGTGGTCTGTGTAAAATTTTGAGACTTGAGAATGAGCCTAATATTTTGTTCTGTTTCTGTTTTATTATTTAAATTTTAACCATGTTCTCTTGTTTCCATTAGGTTCGTAATGTACTTAATGATGCAGTGGATTTACTGGAATTCCGTGACAGAGTCATTAAAGCCTCTTTGAACTACGGGCATTTAGTAGTTTCAACATCTCTACAGTGTTACATATTCTCGTAAGCAGCTTGAATTAATGAGACATTATTTGAGTCATCCGATCTGTATGATAAACTGCAAAAATGTTAGTTTTATACCTAATAGCTTCTACATGATTTGATTTGGGAAGCATCCATTCTTTAATGGGTGTATATTCCATAAATCTAAACGAAATGTCATAAACTTTTCATAATTGCACATGGAATTGGCTAGGCTCATTTGTTCTAGCATAAGTGAGAAACCTTCAGAGTAAAGCCATATGTTAGTGCTTAACAAGATCCTGTCTCCTGGTGCAACTGTCCATTATTTTGGTTTCCTTTTAAGCATCATTGGTGCCAAACTCCTGAACTACTATTTTTTATCTTAAGGATTTTTAAACACTGTTTTTGTGATGTAAGAGAGTTGCTTCAAGGGAACCTCACCACATTTTTAGCAGGCATGCAGATCCTGTGCATGTGGATATACTTCTGAATCATCCCAATTGTAACAAGCTTTTATATGGATTTTGGGAAATGTGAAATACTGTGTTGGATCCAACCAGCTTTCAAGCTGGTAATATCCTCCTCAAAAACCAAAAAAGTCTGGTGGGGCTGGGCCTATAGTAAAGTGGGGCATTGGGCAAGATTGTGTCAAAAAGTTGGCTGGATTCAACCCAATGTACAAAAAAGCTATCTGGAAGATATATGTTTATCTGCTTTCTTTAACATTTCAAATTTTAAGATACATTTGTTTCAAATATTTCATTTTGAAAATCATTGTAACCTTTAGGTACTAAACTGACAGTGCAACCCTAGACAGAATTACTCTCTTCATTGGGCTTAGAAAGATGCAACAGTTTAAGATTACACTATAAAACGTGTATCTGAACTGCCTCTTGTATTAATGGCATTTTAATGTTTATTGCCTCTGCCCTTTATTGTTTTAGAACTAAGAACTGGAATACACCATTGATCTTTGACCTCAAAGAAGGAACTGTGAGTTTGATTTTGCAAGCAGAAAGGTAACTTGCTTATTCATGCACCTTGATTTTTATTTAAAATGTTTTCTTAAGCATTGTAGGGCCATGGGATCATATTTTGGACAAATATGCAAATATCAGTACTTGCCTCCAATGATGCTGACTGGGAAGCAATTTCCTAACTGGGTCTGAGGCATTGTTGTCTTTTCCTGTAGCATGTTGTTTAAATCATTAGCCACTTTCTTGTAACTTCTTATCGCCTCCTATTTTGAAGCTCATTTGTATCACTGTGGATTGCACAACAGTATTGTAAACCGTAGTAAAAGTTAAACAGGGTTTCTTCTTAACTCAAGACTGAATTAAATGGGAACCCTGGCTAGCTATAAATGTGGTTAATGGTAGTGCAAGTGTTAGACCTTTCAGGGAATCCATGCTTTAGATGGGACGGAGCTGGGAGAAGAAGCATGAAATCCCATGGCTCTCTACAGATTGCCTGATCATTCCATAGGTAGCAGCTCTGTACTTCTTCTATACAGCTCTCCATGAACAATCTGTTTGAGATATGGGTCACTTTAGACCCAGCTAGAAACCTCAATTTCACAATGCAACAAATATAGCTAAAAGTTCTAAATCATTTGAATAAATGAAATTATGTCTGATCACTAACCATTAAAAGCCCTCTGCAGAGAAGGGTTTTGTCAGATATTAAAAATACAATGGTAACATTTTGTAATTACAAACAGTAGTGTTTTTACAATGCAAGTTTTTATATTTATCTAAATAATTCAGTAAATTCATTTGGGTAGCTGTGTTGGTCTGAAGCAGCAGAACAAGGTTTGAGTCCAATGGCACCTTTAAGACCAACAGAGTTTTATTCAAGATATAAGCTTTCATGTCGCTGCACACTTCTTCAGATACAATGAAATTAAAGTTACCAGTCCATACATATAGGTAGAGGGTGAGCAGGAAATTCGCATAGAACATAATGAAGATGTTTAACCAATTCAAGGACCAAGCAGAAATAACAAGCTTAGTTTATAAGGTTACCATTTGTTTGGGTTTAATTCCGGGGAGAACATAGTGAAGGAGATAAATATGTCAAAATTGGACATTGATAGGCAGATGCAGCCCCGTAGCTAACAATGTTTTTCTCAACGGGCCAATGTTTTTCTCAGGGGGCCTATGCGGTACTGCCATGCCATGCTCATACTTCTAAATAATAACTAAATAATAAATCCTCTGCATTTTAATGTATTTTAGTATTGGGAGGGAGAAGAAGCAAGGCACTGCTGAAGTGGCTTGGATCTCAAAGATCCAAGACACTTCAGCATCGCCTTGAGCCCCTTCGTCTCATGCGGGGGGGAAGCAAGGTGTTGCTGAAGTTAATAGCATCAGGAGTCACATTTATTCCTTAGCATTCCTGGATGGGTGGGTAAGTGGTTGAACAGAAAGAAAGCTAAGAGCACTGTGTGATATAAATCTAACAAGCAATAAAAAATATCAAGGTAATCCAGATTAAATCAATGCTCAATAACTAATCCAGTTCTGTCTCTAAAGCAGATTTTCTGTACTGCCGAAAAAGTCCCCCTTTGCAGTGATTTCTATCAAAGGAGGCCAGCAAGCTTATACCGCTCCCTTGCTGGCCAAGGCAGGTGGGCTGGTTGGCTCCATCTAAGGCCGGGGAGAAGGGGGTGGCGGTGGCGGCACCATCGGGACGGTGCCCGTGGTCTCAGCTCACTCAGCCTTCGTCGTGGCCCGGGGAGGGGGACACGGAGAGGCCGTGGGGGGGGGGGAAAGAGGTCCACGGGGTGAGTGGTTTGCTGTCCCCTCCCCCCTAACTGTACTTGGTTTCTTCATTGCCCGAGCGAGACAGGAACAGCCCAGTGCCTTCAGCCAGCGGCCCTTCCTTGTTGTTGCTCCCATTCCCACCCATTGAAAGAAGCGCTTGGCGTGCCCCCCCTGCAGCCTCTGCTGCCTCGGCTGGCCTTCCTCACGGGGTGGTGCGGCTACTGCTTCGAGCCTCCGGGGGTGCCCTGCCTCCCTTCCGCCTCCCCGTGTCCGTGGTGGGCACGAATCGCCAAACCTCACCGCTTGCCCGCCCGCCTGCCTGCTTGCTCGCCTGGGCTAGGTCTGGCTTCGCCTTGAGCCCGGGCCAGCTGTCTAGAGCAGGGGAGAAGAAGCGATCGATCAGGGGTGAGGGGGCCGGGGGGAAGGAGGTGGAGCCGAGAGTAATTAACTGACATCCTGCCATTACTCTCTATCCGTCTCCTTTCAAGCATGAAGGCAACCCTACAGAATCTTCTTCTTTGAAGTAGGGCGATTGGTTGTATAGAGTTAACTCCCCTGTCCCCAGACCAGAGAAATACATTCTTTCTGGCGGCCGCACCGGCCTTCCCTCACCTGGGGTGGACTTCGCCGGCCAGGCTGCAGGCCCTGCGTTGGAGAGGACTCCGCCGGCCCCGGCCATGCTCGGGGGCGGGGAAGGCCGCTGCACGCTGTGTCCCGGCCCCAGCCCCCTTACCCCAAGCCAACAGCTCTCCCTAGGGTCCGTTGCGTCCTCCCGCAATGGGCATTTCCCCTAGTACAGATATAAGGACTGACCGAGGTTAGCATATGTAGTGAGATTAAGAAACCAATATCCCTATTCAGTCCTGGGGATTCCATTGTTCTGAGTATTGTAATAACTTGCAGTTTAGCAAATTCCCTTTCTAGTCTGTTCTTGAAGTTCCTTTGCAATAAAACAGCTACTTTGAGGTCACACATTGAATATCCTGTAAGGTTGAAGTGTTCTTCTACAGGTGTCTCAGTCTTATGATTCTTGATGTAGATTTGTGTCCATTTATCCTTTGGTGTAGGGTTTGACCTGTTTGCCCTATGTAGAGAACCGAAGAGCATTGTTGGCATTTAATGGCATGTACAATGTTAGAAGATGAGCAAATGAATCTGCCTGAGATGGTGCAGTAAATCCAGATGCCAACTTTGCTGCCACATGCACTCAGACAACACAGTCACTGGACCTAACATCAACTACACCATCTCAGGCACGTTGACTTGCTCATCTCTTAAATAAAACTCTGTTGGTCTTAAAGGTCCCACTAGACTCAGACTTTGTTCTAATTTAATAAATTACACTTGAAAATAGCATGAGTAATAGATTAATTTCAACATAGCATTCTCTGAAAATTGTTAATCAGTTAATTTTGGTTGCTTGTTTGTAGGCATTTTCTTCTTGTAGATGGTGGAGGAATCTATTTATATTCCTATGAGGGACGTTTAATTTCCTCTCCAAAGTTTCCAGGAATGAGAACAGATATACTAAATGCTCAAACTGTATCATTGAGCAATGATACCTTAGCAGTAAGAGATAAATCTGATGAAAAAGGTATGTTTGTAGTCACTAAGAATTAACATTTTAAATACATTCTATTTTTTTCTAAGTAAATACTTGTTGAAAATAATATAGAGCAAGTAACATTTCCTGTAAAAATAGAGTAAGATTTTAAAACAAAATTGAAACTAGTGTCATTGCACAATAGTGGTTGTTGGGATAGAGAGTTCATCACCAGCATGTTTTTTTTTTTTTAATTTAATGCATTTTTGCACAGCTTTTCCATTACAAATGCTCAAGTAGGATTACAACAATTAAAAATACAGAAAACAGTAAAAATGTTCATGTGAAAACATTTTAAAACTAAGTAAAACCATACTGGGAAATTAAATAAAAGAGGCCTTCCTGAACTACAACTAGTGTCAAGTTTGGTGTAGTGGTTAAGTGTGCGGACTCTAATCTGGGAGAACCGGGTTTGATTCCCCACTCCTCCACTTGCACCTGCTGATGTGACCTTGGGTCAGTCACAAGCTCTGGCACAGCTGTCCTTGAAAAAGAGCAGTTTGTGTCAGAGTTCTCTCAGCCCCACCCACCTCACAGGGTGTCTGTTGTGGGGAGGGGAAGGGAAAGGAGTTTGTAAGCCGCTCTGAGACTCCAAGTGAAGGGCAGGGTATAAATCCAATCCTCCCCCCCCCTCCTCCTCCTCAAAAGGCTTGCAGCAAGAGACAGGAGAAAGAAAGTTCCAAAGATCCAGGGCGGTTGCCAAGAAAGCCTTTACATGTACTTCAGACATTGTGAGTTCCTGCAACAACATGGAAGCCAGTTTGATTCACATAGCACTGTTATAATATGCTTGCTACAATCAGCATTTATTAACATCCTAACCATTGGATTCTGAACCAGTTGAAGTTGCAGAACTATCTGTAAAGGCAGCCCCAAAGAGAGTGTACAGTAGTCAATTGTGATCAGTTCTGGCTCTTCCCAGAAGTAGTTGTACTTGGCTATCCAGCCAAAGGTGAAAGAAATGACCTTCTAGCCATCTGCATCACCTGGACATCCCAGGTTGTGTGTTTGGCCAGGTCAGGTTCTTCTGAGGACCGGTATGTTGGATGACCTCCTACATATGGGACAAGGCCTCCCAATTCCAGAGAAATGCTGAGGTTGCAACTATCACGGAGCCATTCAGCTCCATCTTTCTCCAGAAGTGTTTCATTGTAAACAGAGGGTGAACATAGAAATCTGCTGAATTTTGAGGCAAGCCATTGATCCATCTAGTCAATTATTGTCTGGTGACTCTCCAAAACTCAGGCAGTGTCCCGTTTTAGCTGAACTAATTATGATCCAGCTAGAAATAGCAGGAATTGAATCTGCAGTGTTCTACATGAAAAGTGTATACAGCCTCTGTCAAAAAATTGTAGAGCACACAAATACGTTTCACCATTCACAGACCAAACAGTAACATGTGCAGTCGTAACCTTGTGTGTAATGCAGTGATGGGGAAGAAGGTGATCTCTGTTGGTCATGTCATTTTTAAAAGTACCACAGCTATGACAACAAAAATGCTGGCAACCCCAGGCCTCTGTCAAAGCTTACTCTACAACAGATGTGGTTGAGTAAAAGCTATGACTATTTTAGCTGCTTCTCTGTTGTTACCGCAGTTAGATTATAGCAGATACCCTTCCTGCATGTTCTTAATCTCAGCTCTCTTTATAAGAATCTCAGTGGGAACGGGCAGGCAGATAGTTCAGCACAGCACACTACCAGTCTTAGAGTCTACATTTTGATGCACATCAGGTAAAATGATTGCCCATAACCATTTATTACATTTATTAAACCATTTATGTACTTTTTATTAATGTTTAATTTTTATTAAATAAAAATACAGAAAGATTGCTAGATTATGTAATGAGCTTCTTGTGAAAGTCTGTTAAAATCTGAGTTAAATTAGAAAAACTTTTTTTGTAAGAACATATGTTCTTGCCAACTCACATGATTTCTCTTGAGAAAGTGATTGACCCATCTAGTGTCCTAGTGGCCCCACTGCTGGACCTCCTGATGGCACCTGGTATTTTTGGCCACTGTGTGACAGAGTGTTGGACTGGATGGGCCATTGGCCTGATCCAACATTGGCTTCTCTGATGTTCTTATGTACTGAAGCTATGTGGCATCATAATCTTTAAAAGTCATATATGCCATACTCTCCTTATCATTTGCATATTCAAAATATTAATTTATGCTTTATTCCTTGTCCAAACAAACCCAGGTAAGATTTTCTCCTAGCTCCTTACCTCTTGATAATCTATTGACATGGACATAAATAAAAATTTGGGAAAGACTGCCAATCTTCGTCGTGGTCTCTGTGCAGTCCCACACATATGCCTTTAATGTGCCTGCGCACGACCTCGACCGGAGAAACTTCTAGAGCTTTGCCTCAGAAAGCTTTTGGCGGGCTCTCTTCCCACCCTGGGAAGCAGGCACGTACTGCGCATGCCTGGAGCGGGGGAGAGAGCCGCCTCCCACTTAGTTCTTCTTCGACTGCCTGTGTGTTCACACCTCGTTTTTGTTCCTCCATAATTGCCTCAGCTAAGTATACATTTCTCTTTTTTCTCTCTTTCGTACCCTTCCGTCTTCACTCTTCAACTTTTCTTGTTCTTATATATATATTAAAAAAATTAAATACTTCTTTTTCTCCTTCTCTCACCCCCCCTTTATTTATAGTGAGTGGGGTAGAGAACGTATGGGCAAAACAAAGTTTTTAAAACTGTGCCGTTATTGCCCAGCTAAACTTCCCTCGAACGACGGTCACGATTTGTGCCTGTTTTGTCTCGGGGAATCCCATAGAGTCGATACTTGTATTCATTGTGCTAGTTTTACTAGACAAGCTCGACGTAATAGGGAGACTTGCCTTAGGGCTGTGATTTTAGAGGCAGCCTTGTGCCCTGCCATGTCTTCGACTGTTTCTAAAAAATCAGAATCCTCTTCGAAGGCACCTCTTTACAGCCCAACATGAAATTCCGGATTGAGGATCTCCCCTTTGATGGTGAAGGTCTTTTCCACTCTACCACTGACGAAGCCTTAAAGGCTGTCGATGATAGTCGGAAACAGGCTCGCAACCTCGGTGTCTCGGCATCGACATCTTGACGTCGATACCGTCCGTGGAAACCATATTATGCCAGATGTCAGCCATCTCCTGCGCCCACCTCCCATTGGTCCATTTGACCGCTTCGATTGCCTGCCATCTCCTCCATCTTACACCCCTCCCGTCCGGACCCAACTCTTCCCCTTTCTACGAAAGTGGGAAGAAATTTCAACCGATGTCTGGGCGCTTACCATCTTACAGGCCGGGTACGCTATAGAGTTCATTTCGCCTCCCAACTTACCTCATTATATCATCATCATCCCCCCCCCGGATCCTCTCCTCGATTCCGAGATTTCTGCACTTCTAGCCAAAGGCGTCATCGAGGTCGTCCCGGAAGCACAACGAACCCTAGGCTTTTATTCAAAATACTTCCTCGTACCGAAGAGGGATGGCGGTTTCAGGGCCATTATGGATCTCCGGGATCTCAATCGGTACATTCGATGCCACAAGTTCCGAATGGTCACCCTTCAATCTATCCTCCCATTGATTACCCGGGCAGCATGGCTTGCCTCTGTCAATCTCCTGGACACCTATTTTCATGTCACTATCCATCCACAGCATCGAAGGTTCTTGCGTTTCACTGTCGGCAACGCACACTATCAATATCAGGTCCTAACGTTCGGACTCTGCACTGCCCCGAGGGTTTTTACCGAACTGATGGCTGTGGTGGCTGCAGACCTCCATCGTTGGGGGACTGCCCTGTATCCCTATATCGACGATTGGCTTCTTGTTGCCTCCACCCAACACCAGCTCCTCCAAGACATCCAAACCACCCTGTCTCTCCTTCGTGCCCTCGGGCTTTGTGTCAACCTAACCAAGTCCTCCCTACAGCCTCTTCAGGCCCTTCAATTCCTGGGTGCCCGTCTCGATACCAACCTCAAGACTGCGTTTCTCCCGAACTCGTGGGCCTCCAACATACTTACTCTGGTGTCCCAGTTCCAGACCTCTCCCCGTCAGTCTGCTTGGTCTGTTATGAGGCTCCTGGGGCATTTTGTGGCTACTGTCTTTGTCATCTGTCATGCCAGGTTGAGGATGCGTCCCCTCCAACTTTGGCTTCCCCGTGCCTTCGACCCTCTCTGCAGTCCGTGGCACACAATCTTGTCGATCCCACCCCATGTTGTTGACTCTCTCGCTTGGTGGTCTTACCCTCGCCACTTGCTCTCCGGCGTGCCCTTTTGGCATCCTCCTCCGGAAGTTTCGATCTCCACCGACGCATCCCTCTGGGGTTGGGGAGCCCAGTGTAGAATCCTTTCAGCACAACGGACCTGGTCTTCTTGCGAAGCGGCCATTCATATCATTATCTTGGAGCTGCGTGCCGTTCATCTCGCTCTCCGCTCCTTTCTTCTTGTCCTTCGAGGCTAAGTCGTTCGGGTTGCCTCCGACAACACCACCACAGTCTACTACATAAACAAACAGGGCGGGACAGCCTCCTTTCGTCTTTGCCACGCAGCAATCGATCTCTGGCAATGGTGCATCCACCACTCCATCACGCTCTCTGCGATCCACATCCCGGGCGTTCAAAACGTAGATGCCGATTGGTTGAGTTGCTCACAGTTTTCGGACAACGAATGGTCCATTCACCTTCGATACCTAAAACCTGTATTCCTCGAGTTCAGTCGCCCTGTCATATAAGGCTTTGCAACTGCACACAATGCCCGGTACTCCCACTTTTTCAGCCGCGATCCACCATCTGCTCGGTCCCTGGGAGATGTCTTTCTCCACATCTGGATGGCGACCCTGTTTTATTTCTTCCCTCCGTTTCCCTTGATCTCCAGGGTCGCTCAAAAGATTATAGCCGATTCGACGTCCTGCATCCTAGTCACTCCGTGTTGGCCGCACCAAGTCTGGTTTCTGTACCTCCTTCGGCTCTCCAACCAGACATTCCGTCGTTTTCCTGTCGTTCCAGATCTCCTCTCTCGAGCTGAAGGAAAGGTCCTCCACCCCGATCCCGGTTTCTTTCGATTAACAGCCTGGAAGATCCTGCATTAGACTTCCCGAAGTGTCCAAAGTCCTTCTGAATGCCAGGAAGCCATCTACCTGTGCCAGTTATGCTCTGAAGTGGAAGAGGTTCCAGTCGTATGCCTCTGATCAATCCTTTGATCCTCTCCAGTCGTCTCTCCATGAGATTTTTTCCTATCTCGTCTCGTTAAAGAATACTGGCCTGGCATACTCGTCTTTAAAGTTCCATTTAGCGGCAATCTCGGCCTACCATCCCTTGATACAGGGATCTACATTTTTCCCCCACCGCCTTACCAAGTCGTTCCTCAAAGGTCTCCTCCACCTCTGTCCCCCTACGAAGCCTTTGGTGCCTTCGTGGAGTCTCTCTCCCGTTCTCACTCAACTGATGTCTAAACCGTTCGAGCCCATGGCCATGGCTGAGTTCAGGTTACTCTCCTGGAAAACTACCTTCCTTATAGCTATTACTACTGTGCACAGAGTAGGGGAACTAGCTGCCTTTCGGGCTGATCCCCCCTATACAGTTTTCCATAAGGAAAAGGTTGTCCTTAGACCAGATCCTTCTTTCCTGCCTAAAGCCGTCTCTGCCTTTCATCTGTCCCAGTCGTCTGTCTTATCTTCTTTCTAAATCCAACTGATGCACCTCAGAGAGCCCTCCACTGCCTCGATGTGCGCAGAGCGCTCTCCTTCTATTTACATAGGACTCAGCCTATACGTAAATCTCCTTGGCTGTTCCTTGCCTATGGGCCCCCTCATCTTGGGGAGCCCATTTCCTCTCAATGCTTGTCCAAGTGGGTGACTTCCACCATAGCCCTTTGCTATGAGCTTGCGTGTCAACCCGTTCCTACCTCTGTCACTGCCCATTCTACACGGGCGGTATCGACATCCACCACTTTCCTGGCTGGTGTCCCGTTGGAGGACGTCTGTGTGGCTGCTACGTGGTCCTCGGCATCAACATTTGTGACCCACTATGCACTCGACGTCCGAGCTCGTCGGGATGCTGCCTTTGGCCAGTCGGTGCTGCGATCTCTCTTCGCTTGACCCTGCTACGTCTCCAGGTAGGACCCATGGATGTTTTTTCCAGCCGATGAAGCTGTGTCTTAACCAATATTCTTTGTGTCTTTTGCAGCTGCCAGCTTCCTCCTCCAACTGGTTCAGCTCTTGTAATCACCCATGTGTGGGACTGCACAGAGACCACGACGAAGATAAACAGGTTGCTTACCTGTAACTGATGATCTTCGAGTGGTCATCTGTGCGGTACCACAATCCCACCCAGCCTTCCCCACTGCTGGCATCTCCTATTAACCTTTCTTTGGCTTGATGGGACTTACCGGTAGTGGTTGAAGGAACTGAGTGGGAGGCGGCTCTCTCCCCCGCTCCAGGCATGCGCAGTACGTGCCTGCTCCCCAGGGCGGGAAGAGAGCCTGCCAAAAGCTTTCTGAGGCAAAGCTCTGGGAGTTTCTCCGGTCGAGGTCGTGCGCAGGCACCCAACCCATGTGTGGTACTGCACAGATGACCACTCGAAGATCATCAGTTACAGGTAAGCAACCTGTTTTTTTAATAGTGGCTAGTAACCAGGAAATTTTTATTGTGATCACCCTAAGTAGTTCTTTACTTCTTGAAACATTACACTGTAATTTAATTTATATATTAGCTTCAGGTCCCCAGAAAACTAATCCCTAAATATTTATATAAGTGATTAGATCCTCTATTCTAAGTTTCTCATAAATTAACAGTTGATATGCTGGGTTAATATTTAATTCAGTAATGTTGGATTTGCCTTTATTGATTTGATATCAATAAATTAAGCTAAAATTCTCAATTACCTACAGAATCATTCTTATTGATCATGTTGCCTAATAGCAATAGCCAAGAGCTCCATAGATTTTGTTAACAAAGTGGGAGAAAAGGACAATCTGTCTAACTCCTTTTGATACAATACTTTCTGTTAATTCAACATATATCCCAAAATTCTTCATGGATTACAATAAAATACTCAACCCCCTCGTTTTTTAATTAAATCTTCCCATCATTTGCGGCCAGTATTTCTGTTCCAAATGATCATAAGCTTAGTGGCATTCAAAAATAAGAGTAATATACAGGTTGCTATATTGTTGGCATCATTATTATTGTTTTTCTGATGTTAATTTTTCAACTAATGAAATTTGGTTGATCAAATTGAGTATAGCTTCCTGTGGTCATTTGACTGATCAAAATGTAAACTATTTTAATTTCTGTTCCAAGCACCAATATCTAAAACTGCTTTATGATCAGAACAATAATTTTAAAAATACTCAAAACATAGCCTAATGATCAGAATATGCATGATAAATGGTGATTTATTTACCTTTGAGGTCTTTATCTGATTTAAAATCTGTGAGGAAAGTGTAACACCAAATTCAAAACTTCCTTATCTGAAACTCTAGGAAACTGTAGTCTAATCTGCATGATTGGTTCTTAATTTCTTTCTATATTTTGCACTTCATGAGAAAAGAAAATAAGTAACAAAATATCTTTATTTTATTTATTTCATTTATACCCCCCATTTTTTCCCTTCTCTCCTCTGTTTTATCCTCACAACAACCTTGTGAGGTGGGTTAGGCTGAGACTTTGTCGCTGGCCCAAGGTCACCCAGCAAGTTTCTATGGCAGAGTGGGGATTCAAACCTGGGTCTCCCAGATGCTAGTCCAGTATCCTAACCACTACACCACAATGCCTCTCTGCTTATCTTTGATTGACAGCTTTAGTTTCTTTTATTATATGTTTAAAATCTCCGAAACTTACTATTAAAATTCACCTTTGAGGATAAATGTCTCAGAACTGGGTTCATATAATTACAGCGATGCACTCTACATGGGGCTGCCCTTGAGAAGTGTTTGGAAACTTTGATTGGTACAAAATGCTGCAGCCAGGATGTTGACTGGGGTGGGTTGTAGGGACCATATCCAGTCTTGGCCCATCTACACTGGTTCCCAAATTGTTTTCAGGCACAATTCAAGGTGCTGGTCTTGACCTTCAAACCCCTATGTAGTTTGGGACCAACATAGTTGAGGGACCATCTACTGCCTTATGAAGTGCCCAACTACTGTGGTCATCTTCAGAGGCCCTTCTTCAGATGCCCCTGCCTCTGAGATGTGGCAGTTCAGGAGATGGCCTTCTCAGTCATGGCACCAAAGCTCTGGAACTCTCTCCCCAGGGAAATTTGTCTGCCCCTTCTGTCGCCCTCTTCTACTATTGGGTGAAGACTTTTTGTTTCGTTTGGCATTCTCTCAGGGATCCCTCCTTTGTAACCAAAGCGTTAGTTACTGTTTTTATGGCCTTTATGTATTTTAACTCTGTTTTTAATTGTTTTAATTATGTGTATTTGGGGTGGGTATGGTTTAAATTGTTAGCCGCATTGGTGGCCCTTGTGGGAGCAGAAAGGCAGGATATAGATTTTGTAAATGAATAAAAGGTCTACATTGGCAAATTAGGATAATTCATCCCCTATAATTTATTATAATATATGTGAGGATATATTGGAGTAGCATAATTTGTAGAGCTAGTGATCAATATTCTTTCTCTTGAAAATATTTTAATAAGTGTATACTTTTTTACTATTTTGTGTACAGCAACAGTTGTTCTATTTCTGTACTTAACATGAAAGAAGTAAAAAAATTGTTATATCAGTTCCCATGCCCTATAAAGAACAGTTCTGGAAACCTGTGCTGTAGATTGTATGAAGCAGTTTTGTTTTCATATTTGTTATTAGCTTGTAGTAATTAATCAAGTATGTAAATCTCCAGCAGGGACAGATAACTCCACAGGGGAGCCATGCAGTAGCCACTTCACTGATTAATGAAAAAAATGTAACTTCTGGTGGGAAGTAATCTTGCCGCTTCTGGCACAGAAATGCATTTAATCCAAGTCCCAATAGATAATGAGTTATCTCAGTGAAGTCTGTTTTTTCTCTTAAGATCTGTTCTGGAGAGGACCTCCTTTGCTTCCGTGAAGTACATAACAGCCCATGCCAAAGTTTCGATTGTTTTCAGGGACCTTTAGATATATCTCCTCTCAACCAGAGTCTGCAGTGTGGCACCCGAAGGCACCATGGTGTATACTTTTCCTGGTGTATACTAAATGTTTTTAGAAAATAGATAGGGCCAGCTGAGTTTTGCCTTGCAGGGCTTCTGTTGGCCACTGGAAATTTGATTAGCTGTGCAGATATTTTTTTTAAAATTGCCTCAGTAGCTACTGCCACCACAGCACAAGCATCTTCACTGTGTGAAGCTGTGTGTACACAAGGAAATATTTTTCAATATGTTCATGTTAAAAGGCATCCTGTTAAACACAGCTTCTGCCTGAAATGTTGAAGAGTCACTATTAGAGTTATGCATATCTTACTTGATGTTTTATGGTTGGCTCCTTTTCCTGTTTTGGCCATTTTGTAGTTGACTTTGCCTTCTGTGGCAGCCATTTTGTGGTTGTGCCCACCATTCTGGGTCAGAATTCCAAAGTTTTCTGCAGGCTCACAAAGATTGGGGACCACTTCTCTAATGAGAGCCTACATGGTTGATTTGTAAATCCTTCTTTCAAGCCCAATTCCCACACAAGAGTTGAATGAAGAAAGTTGTCCTAGAACCAGAGGTATTCTCTTCTGCCACTAAACATGTTTGTCCAGGAAAATTTAATATTTTTATTTATTTATTTTATTATATTATATTTATAAATCACCTAATCCCCAAGACTGTGGGGCTCTAGGCGATGTACAGATTAAAAGCAGCAAGAGCCATAAAACCATAATCAGACAATATAATTCATTCATTCATTAGAATCAAGAGGCAGTTTTCATGGTTCCCTCCCATTTCTGGCCTGTGGGTACTTCATGGACACGGGGGGAGGGAATAAACTCCACAAAGAATATGAATCCAGGAGGGGTGCCAGCCCGTGTTCCCTCTAAGCTGAGTTACTGTGAGCTAGCTCACAGTTTTTTAGCCTCTGGCTCACACATCTTTGTCTTAGCTCTGGAAGGATGGCTCCAGAGCAAACTAATTTATATAGTAGCCAAATCACTCGCTCACAACTTTAATGCCAGTAGCTCACAAAGTAGAATTTTTCTCACAAGACTCCACAGCTTAGAGCAATGTAATCCATTGCTGTCTTCAACCAAACTTGCTTTTACTGGTCCCTTGAAGTACATTAATGTCTGGACTACCTATATCAGTTTCTGGCTATTCATTGTACAGTATGAAAAAAATCTAGCCTGGACTGAAGAGACACTCAATTTAGTAGGTGAAATAGTATATTAAATACTTGCATCAAATGGAAATCTTTTGTGAATATTGCATGGGTGTTAAAAATGTAAAAATGTTTTTCCCCTTTAAGTTATCCATTTGCTGTCTTTCTCCATTCCAGTAATTACTAGAATGCAAAGGATGACAAGAGATGGCTCTTTAACCACTGTCATATTTGTTCCACCTTGTTGTGGAGATTTATATACATTCCTGTTTTGTTTAAAAACCAAAAAAACAACGTGATAGTAAATTTTTGGTTTTAGTAAAAATATAAGCAACAACAATGGTTTTAGTAAAAATATAAGCAACAACAATGACAAGGAAAACCTTACATCAGAAAGAGAGAGCACAACACTATCTCAAGTCGCAAGTTATTTTCCTGTGTTTACACAGCTGGCTCAAACTAGCACTGGACGTAACCCTTCTTTTTCCTTTTCATATGCAACCAACAACATCAGAACAGCACCTGTTCTCATAACATCGTTTTTCCTGCCAATATAACCAGTGACCGCAAACCAATATCCTGTATCCTTCTGAAAGAAGCTCATGACATTATACTGAAATGCAAATGGAAGACTTTTAAATTTAAACGTGTATGCCACATGGAAGATAAATGACATGTAAACTGAATTTTGCATGTTGTGTCAAAAATGTGTTTGGAATTGTTACTTTATAATTCTATATATGTTTGCTGAATTTATATAACATTATTTTCCATGTTGTTAATAGTATTTCCTTCTACACATACATTTGTCCAGTGGTTAAACTTCAGTTTTAATCACAGTTGCTGCTGAAGTTCACACTTTTTTGAATCAGAAATTAAGCTCCAATGGCTCACAATGTTCACTATCAGTATGACACAACCATTACAGTGCTACAAATTCTTATATGGATGGGGCATCTGTGCCAGAAAAAAATTCTCTTTCTGACCCTTTCCTCTCTCCTCCTCCCCCTTCCTCTCCTCAGTTTACCTGCCACTTCCTAGACAGGATGTGGCAGGGGGCTGTTCGGCTGTCTGACCCCAAAGAAAGAAGAGTTCTTGCACCTTCTTGTCTCTTCCTGTCTTCGTCTTCCTCCCCTCCCCCAGTCCCATGGCCGAGTCACAAATAACAAAATCCATGTGGCATACATATGGACCATCACCAGTGGTGGTCATGGAGTTCTGAGCGGGCACTTCCAGGCATGTGGTGACCTGACTTGGTTTGGGACTGTGCTGTATAGAGAGAAGGGGCTTATGTGTCCTACCCCATGTTGTTTTCCGGACCTGAAGTTGCCCTTAGAATTGCTGTTTGTTCCATTAGTACATGAAAGTTTCTTCAGTGTGGTAAATAGCAGCTCCCAAAGGCCATTTCAGATTAGGAAAATGGGGGTGGGGGGTTCAGTCCTTATTTCCATGTACTGTGGTCCTGATCCAGATCAAGACCCCTGAGCCTGGGAATTGAGTTCCCAGCACAGAACTCTAGGTGACATCTGATCCAGACTCTTCATAGTGGCCATGGGTCTGCCACATGGACTTTGTAATGTATGAATCAGCCGCTATCAGGTACACAGTGTCCAAGCTGGAGAATAACGTTTCCAGGGCAAATGGAACCTTAGTGTCATACATTCCCAAGAGTGCAACAGCAGTTACCAATCCCTCCAGGTGATGTTTCCATGATACTCTTTAACCACATTCAGTTTTTTGTGAAAGCAGTGTTACAACATTCACACATTTCTAATCCATTGTCTTTTTCATGTAGTTATTTACCTGTTTGAAACCTTGTCTGGCAAACCACTAGGAGATGGAAAGCCTCTTAGTCATAAGGTAATGTACACAATGTAATTGCATCATTCTGTAATTATGTTGGAAGATTTATTAATCTTATTAATTATATTAATTACCTTGACACAGAGAGTATTCCATCTTTCTGTGTTTATACCTCTGAGGATGCCAGTCACAGTTACTGGCGAAGCATCAGGTTCTACAATGCCAAGACCACGGCCACACATCCCGGAAAATCTACAGCAACTAATATATTAATTACCTTTACCTAAAGCTTGCTGAGCACAGATATGAGATGGCAGATGTTACACAGGAGTCTCTAATAATGTCCTAGGTTGAGAATGTGTTCCCACTTTCTGTGCACTAGCATATTATCCATCAGAAATCAAACCAATCAATAAAACTAATTTTGGATTTAATAACTTTATTAATGTTTAGGCATCAATAACAAGAACGAAACACAGGAAAATCTCTTTCCAACAGAAATGTACAATTTACAGCAGTTAATTAACCTGAAATGAATAAAACAATAATGTAAACAAAGAAATAATTTTGGACCAAATTAAGATGAAGAAATTATAATGGCTAAAACTGAAAACAGTTGTAATTTGACAACCAATACAATCACTTTAGCTTTTGCAGAAGTTAGCACACAGAAGTTTCTAATTTTATTTATTCATTCAATTGCTGCATTTTTATTCCACACTTCTTCTGAGGCAGTTAGGGTGACTGATATCGTTCTCCACTCCTTCACTTTATCCTCACAACAACCCTGTGAGGTAAGTTAGTCTGAGAGAGAGTGACTGGCCCTGTATTACACAGTCACCTTCATAGTGCAGTTGGGATTTGAACCTGGGGGTCCCAGATTCTGTATGCACATTATTTTAAAAATCACTAACATGCAGAGATCTGCAAAAATCATGGAAAAGAAAAGAATGATTGATAGAAGTAGAGATTGCTAACTGAAAGCATGCAGAAATCAGATTGAAATAATGTAAAAATAGGTTTTAAAAATTACATAAAGATAAAGGGTTTGAAAGGCTGAGCAGATAAGAATTTGGAAGTGATATGCCCTCCATCTTTTTTTATATTGAATGGCTGATGCAGATGAGTTTTTGTGGGCATAAGGAGGTGGAAGTAGTTAAAACTGGCACTGAGTTTGTGAAGTACTAATTTTTAGGGAGGTGTGGCCGGAAATGTATATTAAAATAGGGCTCTTTTTGTAGAAAAAGTCCAGCAGGAGCGCATTAGCATAACAGACCACCCCTAACAGCAGAAACTCATTAGCCTATTAGGCCACACGCCTGACAACACAGCTCATTAGCATATTAGGCCACACCCCCATGTTACCAGAAGTGTAGTCATCCAGCCACACCCACCTTTTGCTTCTTATTCTGTTTACCCTGTTTGTTGTCAAAACCCAGGGCTTTTTTTGTAGCAGGAACGCCTTTGCATGTTAGGCCACACACCCCTAACGTAGCCAATCCTAATGAGTTTCTGCTGTTGGGTGTGGTCTCTCATGCTAATGAGTTCCTGCTGGGCATGGTCAACTTGGGAGCCAGCCGGAACTCCGTTCCTGTGCGTTTCTGCCCAAAAATAGCCCTGGAAATAGAACATGGGAAATGTGTGTTGTGGTAAAAAGAACTCTTTGCAGGCAATGTGCCAGCTGCTCCTTTGCAGAATGGGGCACGAAGACTGCCTGGTTTCCCAGACTTCCAGAGCAACCTGGCCTGGGGAATCTTGTATACTTAATCCCCCTCCTCCCCCACAGTGGTCCTAAGTGTTACTTCCAGCCACACTAGCTAAAAGCAGCCAGTGCAGGTGTATTAGCTAGGTAGGATGACATTGCATTTCTCTTTGAATAGGAATAGTGTTTCTAATAAAGCAGATGAATTACAGCATTTCTGAGTAAGAATCCTGTTATCTCTGACCTCAATCTTACTTTTTTGGAGCAGAGCTAATCATAGGTGTTCTAAGGATTAATGCAATGTCATCCAGAGGCAGAGTACACTGACGTTTCTTTGATGCTCCTTGGTCTTTAGTGGCTATATTTATTTCCATCTGTCAAGAATAACCCAAACTAATTAGGAGCAGCTAAACTGCTGGAGATATTTGTCTCTGGTTTGGAACGTATTGGTCCCTTGCAACAACCATCTGATTAAGAACATTTTATATGTTTTTATTTTCTGCTGTCATGACAACAACATTATTTCAACAGTAGACTCTTACCTGAAGCTCTGCCTATCAGTCTAAATTATTACTGTTAACACCTTTAACTTAGGGTGGAGTTGTGCATTGCAAGGCAAATACAGAATTCTTAACATTGTATTTGTTTCATAATGCTAATATAGAACAGTGTTTAAACCTTCCTCACTTGTTTCTCTTGCTGGTTTAACCCAGGACCCCACCCCACACCTTCTAGAATCTAATACTGTAAATCCCCACTCATTGGGGGGGAGGGGATTTGTATAATGGAACCAGACATGGGAAGACTTAAACACCAGTCCACCCACCAATATTCCACACACAAAAAGGATTCCGCTATTACATTTCCCTTAATCACAGAACATGTCTGCTGAGGTAGTGGGTAGTTTCAGTTTCACAAAGTACTGAAAAGTTACAGAAGAACCAATAAAGTATACTAACATAAGGGTTTTTTATTGGTTTTAGTTATTGATATTGTTGGTATTTTACCTAAAAGAGAGGACATTTTAATTATGCACAGAAGGCTCAGTATTCTTTATTTGTGAATGCATTGTGATGCATTAAGGCTAGAATTCATAGCACTTCATCACTCTGAGTAGTTCTATTAAAGTGAATTGGATTGTTCTGAAATAAAGGATTTGACAGTATGTATTTATCTCAGTGGCACAACTAACTCTAAACAATTCACCATATGTTTATTGTTTTATCACCATTAACAATGGAATCCTTATCAGAGTTACAGCCTTCTAAGTATATTGCACCCAGTGAGCTTATCAGGGTGTAGCTCTCTTTAGGATTGCACTTCAGTTTTCCAACTCACCCTTTACTCTTCAGAACAGTAGTTTTAGAATCTTTCTCATGTTGGGAAAAAGAGATTGAGTTTCTAGACACTCTCAATGACTGTGCTATGGAGCAGATGGTCACGGAACCTACCAGGGAAGAGGCGATCCTGGATTTGGTCCTATGTAACGCCCAAGACCTGGTGAGAGATGTAAGAATGATTGCACCACTTGGGAACAGTGACCATAATGTTATTGAGTTCAACATTTGTATAAGTAAATATAAATAAATTGTATTCCCATTTACATTGTAAGAGACACAGCCCTAGTGACAGAGAACCTGAGGTTCCTGAGAAGAAAAGGAAACAAACCTCAGACTTACTAGAGGAACATGACTCTGATTCATCATCTGTTACCCTGAGTCACTCAAAGAGGAGGGTGAACTATCAGAGGAGGAGGAAGAGGTGGTTTCTACAGCGCCGTCCAGGCTCTTCCCCCAAGAATTATACCATAGATTACTTCCGAAAGTCATTAGGACACTAGAATTGACCTATACCCCTAAAGAACAAGAGGAGGATGATGCTATTTTCCCTGCAGGTTCAGAGAGAACCATGCCCAAACCTAGTACTAACTAGTAAAACAGTAAATCACCGTGTACAATTAAACAATATTTGTTGGTTTTTATATGCAATGTTTATAATTCAATTATTAACAAAACTATAACTGTAACACGACAATATGCGATATAAAGCTTAGCAGTACATACAGTACTAGTTACAGACAAACTACAGAGTTCTAGTACACTATCCGTTTGTGTGTCCTTCTTCAGGTTTGTCATTCTGTAATTATTTCTTCATTAGAATGAAGTGCTGCAAGCCATATTTCAGAATGCTAATTCTTATACAATTTTTTGAAGTATGCTACCGCGCTTAGATTCTGGTGACTGGGGACCTCCTATAGCAAGCTCTAATGTGACTGGGCTCTGTGTAAGGCTCCTTTTGAGCCCATGGCAACTTGCCCATTGAAGGAATTGACTTTCAAAACAGTTTTCCTGGTGGGCATCACTTCTGCAAGAAGGGTGTCAGAGTTGGGGGCCCTTTCAATGGATAAGGATCTATGTATTTTTCACAACGACAGAGTAGTTCTGTGCACTGATCCAGCCTTCATCCCAAAGGTTAATTCTGCCTTTCACAGGTCTATGGATATTATTCTGCCATCCTTCTGTCCAAATCCTGAGTCCAGTAAAGAGAAGGAGTGGCATTGTCTGGACGTCAGAAGGGCACTTAGCTTTTACCTGGATAGGACAAGACACATAAGAAAGTCTGACGCTCTCTTTGTCTCATTCAGGAAATCAGCTTTGGGAAGGAAGGACTCACCTTCTGAGCAGATGGATTAGAGGATGCATATGTCTGGCATACAAGGCCAGGGGCTTGGAGCCGCCCCAGGGGGTGACGACGCATTCCCTTAGGGGGCGGCTACTTCGGTGGCCTACAGAGCTTTCCCATCTTTGGAGGTGGTGTGCAAGGCAGCCACCTGGAGGTCGGTGCACTCTTTCACGAGGCGCTACAGGATAGATAAGACAGCATCGGCGGATGCTGCCTTTGGCCACAGAGTCCTACAGCACACGCTGTAGCTGGGGAAGTGGTTAGACCCGCCCTGGAGGATACTGCTTTGTCAAGGCACAGGAGTAAAGGAGTCCGAAGGACTGCCCCACTTCTGGACCACCAGAAAATGCAAGATTTGTCTCCACTTGCCGTGAAGCTTCCTTCTTGGTGGTCCAGAGTGGGGCAGTCCTGTCCACCCTAATATTGGGGGGGACCGCTTCCTCAGTCGGCGGAGGTGTTGTTGGCTGTCCGTCCATGTACAGATAGAAGTTGGGGGAGGAATGTTCCGGAGGATTCATTTCGTGGTGACTTTGATGGGTTTGACGCGTCTAAAATGCCGGCGAGGCGCAGAGCGGCAGGAGCCGCAAAGGGACTCCCCCGGCCAGATTCTACTCTGTCCCCCGGCCAGGCCTTCGAGTGGCGGATTGCCCCACTGGGCCCCCCGTGGCTTTCCCCCGCTCCAAAGCGAGGCCCGCCAGCCTTTCCCCTCGCTCCAAAGCGAGGCTCACCAGCCTTTCCCCTCACCAGCCTTTCCCCTTGCAGTCACCGGGCCTTGCCCGGCCTCCTCCCGTGGCTCCAAAGGGGTGGCGAGGCCGGCCGCAGAGTGTTCCCTGCGCATGCACAGGGAACACTCTGTTACTTTTGGGGGGATTTAAGTACCCCTCCCCCCGATTTTTTTCAGGTTTTAAGATTTTTGTGCACACCTGGGGACCGTCCCAAGTGTGCACAAAAATCCCCCTCCCCCAGGTGCCCCCGATGTGCGGAAATAAGTATCCACACACCAGGGGGCGACTTGGCTATTAGATATATAGATATGGAGCAGAGGTCCATCGGTGGCTATTAGTCACAAGGTATAGATAAGTGATGCTCTGTATTGTTGGTGCTTGCGGGGGGGCCAACAGTGGGAGGGCTCCTAGTGTCCTGGCCCCACTGGTGGACCTCCTGATGGCACCTGGTATTTTTAACCACTGTGTGACAGAGTGTTGGACTGGATGGGCCATTGGCCTAATCCAACATTGGCTTCTCTTATGTTCTTATGAAAAACTATGGATTTCCCCCCTAGATTTTGGTTGGATAACCACAACAAAGAGATAACCAAAGGGGAAGCCCAAAATAATAAAGATATAGGGTTATACAAAAACAGTGGAACAATAGGCAAAAGAGCAAAACATACTTTCATGCTTAGAAAATCTTCTGATTAAAATATACAGTTCTGCCAATTGACTATGAGAGTGATGGTATATGGTTCAGGACCTGGTTAAAATGATTATTTTAGAAATTGTACACAGTATGCAAATTATTTCACATAATATAGTGGATAAGGTGATTCAGCTCCCTGCTTTGGGCTGTCTTTCAGTGTTGCCTATCTAACAGTGTTGTTATGAAGAAAGAACAAATAGAATAAGGTTATATTATAACTGTCTCTTGATTCAAAGTGAGAATATAAAACACTTATTTTCTATAATAGAGTATTGTGTTTTTATAAAACATTTCATTTCTGATGCATACGTTATTATTTGTATTCTAGACAGAAATCCTGGAAATCGCCTTAGACCAAAAGGGGCTTACAAATGAAAGGAAAATTGCTTTTGTTGACAAGAACAGAGACCTTTATATTACTTCTGTTAAGAGGTTTGGGAAAGAACAAAAAATAATCAAAATAGGTAAGAATTTATTCAGCAATAGCAATCAACTTCCTGCAACAAATGTTTTGTTTTCTAGTTCATTACTGATAAAAGAAAAATAATTGTTCATTTCATAGTTCCTATGACTGATGCCAATTTTTAAAAATTGTGTGGAAATGGTAAATTTATATAAAATTGTGTTGAAATGATGACTCATGCAGCACAGAACACTACAATCTGCTTCATTTTTCTGCTAGATTCTACTCTGTCATTAACTGTTATTTCATAGCATCTTTGCTTGCCGCTCCACTAATACACTAATACGCTGCTCTAATTCTTCCCAAATTCACATGGGAAGAATAAAAAATGTGGTTCATTCCCACTTTAGTCTTACGCACATGTCACGTAGGAAAATCAAAGTGTAATGAAGGGTCAGATTAAAGACCCACGTGGTACACCATTTTACTTAGGGTTTTCAGGCCCAGCAACCAGTGGGAGTCCAGTGGGGCAGGGACATGAAGGGCAGTTGTTAGTGTTCCCTGGAAGTGATGTCAGTCCTCCTAGGAATCACTGAAAACTGTCTGGTTTTAGCATAGAGGGTCAGTAGTTCCTAGAGAGGTGTGATGTCACTTCAGGGGTTTTCCTGGAAGTGACATTGCAAAGTTGTTGACAGTTTTTTTTAAAAAAAATTATAAAATAAATTTATCTGTCTTGGTTAGTAGCTATTAATAGATCTTTGCTCCGAGAATTTATCTAATTCCCTCTTTTAAAATCATCGCCACATCTTGTGGTTTGCAAGAACAAAGCTTCTGTAGTAAGAGTCCATGCCGAAGGCCTCTCCCACATCTCAGTTCTGCGTTAGTAAAATGGAAAAAGGCATACTAAAGAGACTCCCATGCACAAAGGTAACACAGAAAGCATCCCATAGTGACTGGTATATGCAGGTTAGCATCATACAAAGATAAAATTCCAGTAGTTTGCCAAGCAAACATTTTTTGGAAGCACAGATGTAAGGAGTAGGTCTGCAGTACAGCCAATGGCAGATGTAATTTCTAACATCTGTGAATCACTTCATAGTTGATAAATGAACAAGCTTACTGCCTTTTATAAAGCAATCAGCAATAAAATAGTGTTGACATTTAAACTGATGTCACTATATTTTACAGAGAACAGCCCTAAAATCTAAATGTAGTAATGTCATAACTCTGTATTTCAGGCTGTTTCTTTGTATGCTTGAGAGTGCTTTGTAGGAAAGCAATAACATATGAAGGTTTAGTTTTCAAAATGCAAAGAGTTTTCACAAATATGTAACATTACTTTCTAGTTTATACTGTACAGGTAAAGAGCAGATAGAAGTTGTGTATACTTATAATGAGAACTGGCAGATTTAAACAGTAGACAAAGTATTTAGCACCATGGCTGTGTGTACATTGGACACATTTATTGGTTTCAGAGGAAAGACTTATCTGGATAGTAATAAGGAATTTCTCCTGATGAACAGATGCAGCAGGAAGGTACTCAACAGAGCTGCTCACACTAGGACTCTTTAAAATATAGACCCTGAAGAGTTGCCTAAATATTTCACTGTGTTGTAGTTAAAATTTGCACTGCATTGTCAAAAAGTAAGTTTTAAAGAAGCTAATAATACTGTGGTCAGAGTACTGTTCATGGTGAAAGAAACAGTGAGGAATATAACAGTGAGGAATATAATCCTTCGACAATATATTGAATATAATTTATTAGATTATTTTTGTACTGCCTTTCAGCCATCAGGCCCTCAAAGTGGTATGTAACAAAAGTACACAATAAACACAAAAGTAATTAAAATCAATAAAACAACAAAACCACACTACACGAAACAAAGTCTTTCTAGCATCTGAACTCTGAAGGCCTCATGTTGTCCTACTTTTTTTGTTGAAGAAGCCATGGCAAGAAGACCCTGTGATGTTGTATCAGCTAGAGCTCACTGAAAACAATGTCACATAAAGCCTCAGTGGGAAGGTTCTAGGCCGTGATTGCCAGGTCCCCTTGTCAATCCAGCGGGGGGATTTGGGGGGCGTTCCAGGGTGGGCAGGGACATCGTGTGATGTTATGACATCACCCGGAAGTGACATCATCATGGCAGCAGTGCTCTGGTTTTGGGGCAAAACTCTATGGTAAATTCACCCTCAAACTATAGAGCAAGGGTGTCAAACATGTGGCTCCTTGGAAGGCTCCAATCCAGCCTGCAAGGATCTGGCAGTTTTCTGCTTACTTTTCCAGTTCTGCTGCTGCTGCCATGTCACAGCTTGCTCTACCAGACCCTCTCAGTTTAATGGGAGAAATAGATAGGCAAGCCTTTCCTGTGCGATTGAGAGTCTGGTAAAAAAAACTGGCTGAGGATCCTCCCCCTCCTCTTCCCAGGGGGAAGGAGGGAATGAGCCAGAGCTTGCTTTCTGGCCAGACTGCCTCAATTGTATACAGGAGACAAAGGGAAGCCTTTCTTTCCTTTTACTAGCTGAGGCTCCTCCCTGAAGGGAGGGAGGGAGGGAACAAGGGAGAATTTGCCTTGCTGGGCTGCCTCAGTCACACGGGAGAAATGCAAAGAGCACATTTAAGGCCAACAAAGTTTGTTCAAGGTATGAGCTTTTGTGTGCCTTGCTACAGTGTGTGAGTATTCTGTTGGGCTCAGAGTTGGAAGGGATCTCCAGGGTCATCTAGTCCATCCCCCTCCACAATGCAGGAAATTCACAAATACCTCCCCCTCCACACCCATAGTGACCACTGTTCCACGCCCAGAAGATGACAAAAAACCTCCAGGGTTGCTTCCTGACCCCAAAGTGGCAATCAGCATTTCCCTGTTCATGTAAAAAAGGGCCACAAGAACTAAGCACTGAGGCAACCCTTCCTGCCCTCCCTCTCATGATCTGCCTAAGTTCACAGAATCTGCATTGCTGTCAGATGGCTATCTAGCCTCTGTCTGAAAACCTCCAAAGAAAGAAAGCCGACCACCTCCCAAGGAAGCCTGTTCCACTGAGGAGCCACTCTAACTGTCAGGAAGTTCTTCCTAATGTTTAGCCGAAAACTCTTCTGATTTAATTTCAGCCCGTTGGTTCTGATCCGACCTTCTGGGGCAACAGAAAACAACTCCACACCATCCTCTATATGACAATCCTTCAAGTACTTGAATATGGTTATCATATCACCTCTCAGTCGTCTCCCCTCCAGGCTAAACATACCCAGCTCCTTCAACCTTTCCTAATAGGACTTGGTCTCCAGACCCCTCACCATCTTCTTTGCTCTCCTCTGGACACATTCCAGTTTGTCTATATCCTTCTTAAATTGTGGTGCCCAAAACTGAACACAATACTCTAGGTGAGGTCTAACCAGAGCAGAGTAAAGCTGTGTGTGTGTTTTGTTGGGCTCCTTATGCCAGGGCTCTACTGGGTGCAACTGGGTTCCCTCCCCCTTTTCACTGTATTCAGTGAATACCCTCATGATCCAGTCTTAGTAAGAAAACAATGGGAACTATTTTAGAGGAGGTATAACAACAAGCCAGTGAGCTGGATTAGGCTGAGAGTGTGTGTCCAGACCAAGTTTACCCAGCACATCTACTTTGTAGGACGTTGTAGTTATTTCTCTGGGGAAGACTATATATAGTTTTGTACACAAACATAGCCCTCATTCTGTGTCATTACTTCTCATGTTGTTGACCAGCATATGAAGTAACTTATGTACAAAAGCTTACAATGCCCAGCCATTTCATGTTTTTCCCTGGGTCCTAGGATCAGAACACGGAGCATGAGATTTCTGTAATGGATGTCAATAAATCAAAAGAAGGTTTGCAGCTTACATATACACACCTGAACAGCACACTCAGGATTGCTACAGCACAGATATTTTGATGCAATAATTCAGAGCAAGAAGTGTCAGTTATCAGAGACTGTTAAATTGACAAAATATTGCAAGAGTGCTAGTGTTTTAAGCATGTTTTATTTAAAGTTTAAAAAATCTTTAATTGTGTTTGTCTGTGTCCTTTATAAAGTTTATATCTCCGCTACCTAGCATTACATTTTATGGGACAGATGGCCTGGCCCAACAAGGTCTCATTTATGTCACATCCAGCCCTCATAACAAATGAGTTTGACACCCCTGCTATAGAGTTTTGTGCCCTGATCTGGATATCCCAGGCAAGCCTGATCTCATCAGATCTTGGAAGCTAAGCAGGGTCGACTGGCAAGTACTTGGATGGGAGATCTTCTTGAAATACCAGAGGCGGGAGGCAGGGGCAGGCTTTATTCAGCTTACCTCTCTGAATTTCCTCCAGGCCCTCAGTAGGGATCAGTCACTAGAGGTTGCCATGACTTCCAGGTGCACACACACTCACATGCACATATGAAAAATACAACCCCCCCCAAAAAAACTCTAGAGTTTTGCCTAAAAACCAGAGCATCCCCACACAACGTCCCCAATGAAGTCACTTCCAGGTGACGTCATTGCATCGGGGATGTTGCACGGCACTGTCCCAACTTAGGGGCAGGGTTTCCCACACCAGCCAGCTGCTCCATGGCAGAGAGAAGCCCCTGAAAGTGGGGGACCCCCTGTTTGGACCTGGGGGCTGGCAACCCTAAGCCTATGTGGGTTGGAACTCAAAAAGTGGGTCACAAAGCCTCTGAATGTGAGTCACAGGCCAGCCTTCCCTAATGGCCACTCCTGCCCTTTGCATCATTCTTTTGCTCCTCATTCTTCTTGCCAGCTTCTCACATTCTCGCCTCCCTTTTCAGTAATGGGGGGCAGGAATCTGTCTGACAACTAGTAACTTTACAGTAGTAGCTTAAAGTAGAAGAAAAAAGGCTGGAAAGTTTGAAGGAGCTGTTCAGTGCATGGAAAAGCAGGAAGGCAAGAGAAAAAGGTGCAAATCACAGGTTGGGAAACACTGAGCTAGTGTACCAAAAAACACTGGTTTGGCCCTGGGTGGGTCATCATACCAAGTAAATATGGACTCATGGGTCATCATATCCAAAAGGCTGGAAACCACTGCTGTAGGCATTCCAAACAGAGAGTGCTTAGAGATCAATAGGTCTCCACTGAATGGCACCCCTTGTGAGAGAACATTTCAGAGAGTGCTAAAACAAGATCCTGTCCATGAAGTCTTCCAGGCTTATGCTTGTTGGTTGTATTTTAATCTTTTAGGCCACAAATTATACTTTCTGAGAATTCAAACATGAATGTTGTTTTTCATAGAGTACATGAGCTAATATTTCCTTTGCAAGGGAGGCTAAATATCATGATGCCTGTACTGTATTGCAATGCGCTAAAGCCCGATATTCTGCTTATTTTCTGTTAAGGAACAATGGTACATACTTTGGCGTGGAATGACACATGCAACATACTTTGTGGACTTCAAGACACACGGTTTACAGTCTGGTATTATCCCAGTGTTGTGTATGTAGACAAAGATCTCTTGCCCAAAACCCTCTATGAAAAAGATGCAAGGTATTGTTTATTTTTATGTATAGAGATTATTAATTACTACCCTCCACTATCAAAGCGTTCCCCAGTCCAGTCATTGGGATTCCACAGCACAGAAGGAATAAGTGCAATTACAGGAGAGTATAATGGAGAGTAGTTTTGCTTTAATTTGAAGCAGGGGCTTAGTTTGGATTACTTGAAGCACACATTTCACTTCTCAGCTCTTAGGGCCTTAAGGTATCAACAACCAGCTTTTCCCCAGCTAGCTGCAGATCATGCATGTCTTTAAAAGATGGTTATTTAATGTTGGATTAAGCTGCAGTCCTGAGAACACTTTCTTGGGAGTAAACCCTATTGAATAAAATGGGGCTTCTGAGTAGACCTACCTAGGATTGCTCTTTTATGCTGGCTGCTTATAGGCTAGCTGATAATTTCAAGCTCCACCCCTGTAGTCATTGGCTGAGCTACTTTGACGTAGTCAGATCTCAGAAATTCAAATTAGACTATGCTGCTTCTCAAAACCTCCTGATCTGTAATAATTATTTTTTTTCAACAGCGAATTTAGTAAAAATCCCCAGATTGTGAGTTTTGGTGGAAGTCAAATAACTATTAGAAGAGCTGATGGCTCACTCATTCATATGAATATTTCACCTTATCCAGCCATACTTCATGAATATGTGAGCAGTTCAAAATGGGAAGATGCCATCAGACTCTGTCGCTTTGTTAAGGTAAATATAACATTCTGCAGCAAAGTTAGTATTTGTGATTTTTATATACGTAGGAGTTGCAATCTAGCAAATTTCTTCAGTTTTGAAAGAAGAACTTGTTTGGCTTCTATGTCCTCCTTCCGCCCACACCTCTGCAGCAAAGGCAACACTGTCACAAAATGCTTTAGAAAATCCCCTCTCAAAAACTGCTCATGATGGTACTAAAATGTGCCTGTTGTTCACAAACATGATGCAAGAGTTCTACACTTTTTTCCTGCATCAGGCCAATAATAGTAATTATCCTACTTGTTTATTATTTTATTTATACTCTGCCTTTCTCACTGAGGCTCAAGATGGATTACACAATATAAAATGATGTGATCAGACACCATAAAACAAACAGTAACCAATGCAATAGGTGTAGGATTAGAGTTAGAAAACAACAAATAGTAGGAAACAGAATTACAAAGGTAGAAGACAGTGTTGTAAAAGCAAGTTTATTTTTTTTCTTTTGTAGCATCAAACACTTTCCTGTCTATTTTTCAAAATTTCAGATTATTAGCAAATAATACAGTGGTATTTTTTCATGCGAAAAATTCCCATTGCCAAAAAATTGAATTTCCCTAAAGAGCTTATTTTCTGTATATATCTTCTACCTGTCTATCCATCCATGTTACCCCATTTATGTTACTCTTACTGATACAGCATGCCATTTGTCTGATAGAAACTGACCTATTTTCCATATGACCTCTGTCTGGCTGCCCACATATTACTCAAGCTGTATCCTAGGTGCCTCTCGACTTTTTAAGTGTAGGTTTGGCAGACACCGTAATACTGTACATCCTGTTTTTGTTTATCCAGTAGCTTTTTAAGAACACAGGAGACGGGGCTCATGCAATGCTATGTTGGCTGTTTGTCTCGGCTCCTTTCTGATATGAGCACAGCTTCATGAGATCATTAAACTGCTATAGAGTAGTAAGGGGCATTGCTGCAGGTGGGAAGGAGGAATAGAAGGCAAGCAGAGCCCTTTCACTAATTATTTACAGGGTAGCCTTATTTAGTATTTTTTTAAATACTCCCTTTCACTACCCTCCCCAATTTATTTCTGAGAACCTAGGCAACAACAGCAGATGAGGTGAGTCTAGCAATCTTTTAAAATATTTCTTCTCCAGTTTAGCACAGCTTAAAGGATTCTTACATTATTGTGATTTTCAGATGATTCAGAAGCAAAACTGACATTTTAGAATTTTTTGTTACCTCTGTAAAGATGACATGTGCATGAGCCAAATTCTTAATCTTGAATAGTGTTATTGAAATTAGTAGTAGAAACATATGTTAATTTGGTTCATGCCAGGGCCACTGTAGCCACCAGACAAAGTCCAGTAGGCCAATGGTGCAGCTCAGGGGTAGAAGGGCAGTGGCCAGCTCAGTCAAGCCACATGTGGCCTTGGGAAGGTGGCACTCCAATGGCTGTACCCAGCCTGAATGAGCCATGGACAGAATGTAAACGAAGGCACTTAGCAGAGCCATGGGATATGCGGAGCTGTGCGAGATGTGTGTCTGTCCAACCAGCAGGCTGCCTCTTTTTCCCTTCCTCCTGGGGGTGGGGGTGGCAAGGCTCTTTTCCTCCTGGTCCACCCCTGGTTCATACTTAAATTCCAAAGGGATAATCATTTTAAGAGTGTTGCAATCCCCCCCCCCAGGACTGTGGAGACTTCCTGCAACACAAGGAGCCTTACGCCAGTGTAAGAGGCATGTTATACCAAGCAGAAGGCTCCACCATTAGTGAAGCAGAAACTTTGAAATAAACACAAAGAATCTTTTGTCACATTAAAGATGTAATAACTTTATTGTGGCGTAAAGTTTTGAGAATCAGAGCACACTATGTCAGATGCATACACTACCATGTTCCCTTCATGCACCTGATGAAATGAGCTCTAGCTCACCAAAGCCCATTCCAGAATAGATTTATTAATTGTTATGGTGCTACAGGACTCTCTGTTGCTTCAGTTCGTACTTTGATATATACATTCATGCATTTGTCCTTTAAAGAGAAGATGAATAAATGTCATTGATGTTTGTCCGTTGTTATGTTAAATGCATTGCTATGTTAGGCAAACTAGATTGTGCTTATATTGTTACACCAAGACTGCATCAAGTAATTACGCTATAGTGTCCTATTCTAAATATGAAAGGTTATTAAAGTGTGTGAAATTTCAGTAAAAATAGCACTGTGATAACATTAATTCTTTTTCTTGCTTATTCTTGTGTTGTACCTAAGCTGGTATGGTATAGAATGCTGGACTTGGACTTGAGAGGTCTGAGTTCACATCTCTGCTCAGCAGTGAAGCTCCGTAGATGTCTTTGGTCAAATTACTGTCTCTCAGCCCAGCCCACCTCACAGGGTAATTGTGAGGATATAATTGGACAACTTCAATTCCTTCCAGAAAGGGTGGGATACAAGTGTGCTAACAAATAGATCCCTTGTACTATGAACAGCTAAAAAGCAATTTTATTTCAATAATTCCAAAGCTCTTTTTATTCATAATTTTCTGTCCTCTTTGTCTTTCTTCTGGTCTCAGTCTTTTCCTGCTTGCCTTTCAGATAGAAAATAAAATTGTGGAAAGTGTTCGATCTCCCCGCTCTAAATGGTTAAAATCAGAATAAAGGACACATTTTGTTAATTTGTTAGATAATGAAACATCTCCAAAGCACAACTTGCTACATTCTGGAAAACGTTCCAGAAATAGTTTGGATGAGAACATGGAAAATGATGGTCTGGAGAAATGCTGGAAAAAAATCACAAAGTTCAGTGGTGAAGCAGTGAAAATCAGCTCCTGTTGTTCTCAACTGTGCCAAAAATTAATTGAAAGTCAACATAATTAGCAAGCAAGGATTTGGGGAAGGGGGCTATTATGTAGTTATTTTTATTTATTTTATTTATTATTTGCATTTATATCCCACCCATCCCGCAGGCAGACTCAGGGCGGGTAACATCATTAGAATAAATACAATTTCAGTTTAAAACATTAAACATTAAAACACGATAAAACATTATAACAAATAAAACAATGGGCACAGCTTGGAACAGTGTCAGTTGGCTATTTCTGGCCCGATAGTACAATGAGTTAAAGGCCAGTTGTCATTGGTCAGTAGACTGGTGACAGACGGGTGACAACAACCTCAGGAAGGCCATAAATGGGTGTCCGCCACCTCAACCAAAGGCCTGGTGGAACAGCTCCATCTTGCAGGCCCTGCGGAATTGAAGGAGATCCCGCAGGGCCCTGGTCTCAATAGGAAGCATGTTCCACCAGGCTGGGGCCGGGACAGAGAAAGCCCTGGCCCTGGTTGAGGCAAGATGGGCATCCTTCGGACCAGGGACCACTAGGAGATGTTGATCTTTCGAGTGTAACACTCTTCAAGGCATATATGGGGAGAGGTGGTCCCTTAGATATGTTGGTCCCAGGCCATATAAGGCTTTGCAGGTCAAAACCAACACCTTGAAGTGAATCTGGTACTCAACTGGCAACCAATGCAGTTGGCGGAGCACGTGCATTGGTTCTTGGATTTCTGATCTTGTGTCTTGCAGATTCAGAGCTCTGTGCTGGGGTCCAAAAATGAGAATTGAAAAGAAGAGAGGCTGGGCAATTCTCTTATCATTGTATCACCCTCTAAAAATGATACAAAATTCCATTTTATTTGAAACCAAAAGAAAATGAAGATAAATACAGAAAAGCCCCTTTGAGGAAAATGTGATCATTTATAAGTTTAGGTTGTGATATGTTTTCTAAGGTTTTTTAATTTTACAAAAGTACAGAATAGTATAAAATCCAGTTTTACAGACAGTTATTAAACTGGTAATTCTGCACAGTAGTGAGGACTGTACTAGTACAGGACAAAATGATACCTGATCAAAACCACATAATTCAGTGGAAATATTTTCATATACTGAGTATATGCTTTTAAGATACCTATTTACAGCTCTGCTTCTATATTTACAAAAGATTATAGCTATTAGATTATTACCTTTAGTGCTCTTGAAAGCAGAAGGGTGGAACTAAAACACACTAAATAAAATGTTACTTGCTCTTTTAAGGAGACAAACTGTATAGAAAACTGGGAGAGGGCACAAAAAAGCGGATTCTGTCTTGGTGACTGACTTTATAGGTGTATAAATCTTTGCATAGCAGTATAGGGTATTCATAAACAGTAAACTATCAGTAAATAAACAGTAAACAATCACTTTGGCCCAAACATTTTAAAACCTGAATATCTCTGGAGTGTGATGCCCATGAGACTCCCATCCCATGGGACCCCCATTTTTGTCATGTCTTGCTCCCCCCTTCCTGTACATATGTAGACCTGGGAATGGGCCTATAAACAATAGATGCAGCCTGTCAAAGGGCACTGAGTCATGCCAGGCCATTTCCCCAAAGGATCTTGGAGACTCCTCCCAGATAATTTGATCCCAACTAATGACTCAGATTTCTAAAACTATAAGCAACGATCCAATTCCAGCAATTTCTCAGCTATCTAAACAACTGGAAAGGAAGGTTCCAGCCCTTCCTCAGCCATGACAAGTGCCTGGCCATATCTAGCTTCCAGATCTCCCCAAGGGAACACTTTAGACACACTCCATGCAAAAGAAAAAACAGAAAAAAAGGATTTCTTTTCAGGCTTGCTGATCTTCAAAAGATTGTATTTTTATTATCCATGCATTCCAATGCCAACACCACTTCCCCTTCTCATCCCAGGCCAAGGGGAATACCCCCCCCCTTCAGCTCCAACTTTTGTAGCTGGTTTTGGACTTATTCTGTGCCTTACAATTGACCTTTCATCTCTCTGATCTCAACTCTCCGCTGCACGGAACTGTCACTGCAATTTCCTCTCCCACCTG
>NW_015163604.1:1133009-1222771 GCF_001447785.1 Gekko japonicus | reverse complement strand
CTCTTCAGGGCAGCCTCATGTGTCTTCTTTTATAGGGTTATTCCCTATTTAGGCACACAGTTTTTCTAGGGAAAGGCTTTGTATGTTGGTTAACACATTGCTTTTTCCATTGTGTAATTTTTATTGCACATACTGACATAGCTTAATTTGATCTATTTTGCTGTTTATACAATTAAACCCCTTTTGTTTGAGTTTATCTCCCCCCCCCCCCAGATTTTCTGCATGTTGCTTTGAATCTGGACCTTGATATACATAGGCTAAAGATCCCAAATACGTAGGTGCCCCAAATATACGTGTTTGTTCCATTCAAGCCACAGAACGCCATTGCACATTATGGCCCTGACAGGTGTTTTTTTATTAATTTTTTAACTTGTATTTATGTCTTACATTTCATATTAATTCATAATCCTTTTCATCAAGTTTACATAACTAAACATCACATACATCAATTTTCCCCTTTATTATTCCCTCCCCCCCTTTCACAAGCGACCAGAAGAAGAACCTTATTATTATATCTATAACCATGAGCACACCTTATGGCGTTTTATCAATACATCGTTATTGGTCCCCCCTTCTCTTACCCATCTTATATACCCAAAACATTTCTTCCTTATCTCCAGCGCCTTATCTTCCCATGTCTTATCCTGTTATCCATAAAATATCTGATTGAATCCATTTATATAAGTACGAGTTCCATCTTTCCAAAGTCCATTTTAAGGCATCTTTCTATCCATACACTATTACCGCATGAGTCGCTCAAATCATAGCTTTAAGTAAATCCTTTTTGGATTTATTTACTTTATTATTTCCCAGAATTCCCATAAATAACACTTTCTCATTCAGTTCAATCTTAATGTTACATAAATTATCAACCTTTTCCAAGATCAATTGCCAAAATTGACAGGTGTATACTAATTTGTGTAACATTTGACAAAACAAATTTTTCATCCAGAATATCCATATTTTAAATATGCTGTTAATATATCTTCAGCCAGAGAACTCTAGCCTTACCATTCATTAAACACAATTACACCGCCCAAAAAACCTAAACCGACCTGTTCATTGGAAGAGTTACACATATCCTTTGCGTTCACTTTTTAAAAACAATGGCTTACTTTTGACTGGATAATGTCCATAATGTGCAAGCAAATGGTCACATGGGAAACCACCTTTGAAACCATGTTGTGAATATTAGTGAAGGTCTACTCATCTTTACTTGGTTGGAAATGCATACTTGTATTATGTAAGAGGAAATGTTGCTTTTATATTAATATATTGATTGCATTTTTAGGATCAAACTTTGTGGGCATGTTTAGCTGCTATGGCAGTGGCCAGTAAGGATATGGATACAGCAGAAACAGCCTATTCATCCATTGGTGAGGTAAGAAAATGGGGATTAACTTTTTTCTTTTCATCAAAACAGATTTGTTACTTCAAACACACTAATTTTCTTGCAACATTTGCATATTTTTTTAAAACAGATAGACAAAGTTCAGTACATCAGTTCTATCAAAGATCTTCCATCAAAAGAATCAAAACTGGCTCATATCCTACTTTTCAGTGGAAACATACAGGATGCTGAAATTCTGCTTCTTCAAGCTGGCCTTGTTTACCAAGCTATTCAAGTCAATATCAACCTTTACAACTGGGAAAGGTAGAATATTTCTTATACATTTTACTGTTGTCAGAGGTTTATAATGGTAACTCTATATTCAGGTGAATAGCAGTGTTGGTCTGTAGCAGCAGAACTAAGTTCAAGTCCAGTGGCACCTTTAAGACCAACAAAGTTTTATTCTGTTTCCCATTGCTTTGTTAGGTCTTTATCACCTAGCTTTTATGAACCAGAATTGTTAACAGTAGCCCAAAATTTTGAGAGAAATTTTTATGCTGAGACCACTCCCTCCCCCAAGACCAGATATCTTTCACTTAATGTTGAAACAATATTTAAGTGAATCTGGCTTTGTGATTTTTTTTTTTAAATTAGAATTGAATCACCAATGCAGAACCACTTATTCTTTCATTTTGCTTCAAAGAAGGATCAGACTGTGTCTTTCTGATGCTGGTGACATTAGTGTATAATGGCCAGGATTAAAAAAGCTACTGTATGTGAGTCCAGGGGCTGGCTGGTACCAAAATGAAATTCTTTTACTGTATTTTGAACAGCAAATACCCATGCCCTATGCCAGACTACTTTCAAAGTTTCAAAAATAGTTTGTTTACTATGTGGAGACCTATTGCTAGGGCAAATGCCTCAAACCCCATTTGGTACATGGAACTAAGATCCTGTCCATTATGTTTAATTGTGTAGTTTTGTTGATCCTGGCCATTATACTTGTTAACACATCTTCAGATTCTTGGCTTACTACATGTTTCCCAGCTCTCGTATTCCTGGTTTTCAGAAGATTTTTTGTTATTTGTTGTTTACTGATGTGTTGTTTTTTTTAAATCATCTATATTAATTTTAAATTAAAGCACAATACAGCGTAATACAGTGCATCCGTCTACAAGAATGTCATTTAAATGGAAGGGGTCTAAACCTACAAGGTTAACCACTTCAGATAAAGAGGGTTAGCGGGGAGAATATCTAGAATCTGTAAATAGGAGACTACAGGGAACCAAGTTGACACAAATGTGGAGTGGTGTGGGGTATCTGATTGTGCACACCTGAGCAAATCAGCAATTTTTGCCATGACCAGGTGTTCCCATAGTTTGTCTTGCCAGTCACTGATGGTGCTGCTGGAGACTTCCAGTTTGCAGCAATGGCCAGTCGGGCTATTGCTAACAGAGTCGATGTGAGTTCATTGTCATAATCTTGAATAGAGTCATCCCAGTGGTTTAACAGAAAGGATTTAGGCGAGAGAGAGAGATTTCGAGTTTCAAAGACAGGTTATCTTCCACTTTACAATTAGCAGAGAAAGGAAGGGTTAAGTACTTCTTCCGCCTCAAATTGTCCCCTCTCTAGGGTTGCCAGCCCTTTGCTGGCAACAAGAGGGAAGACTGAGGGGCCACAGACAGGTAGGAACAGCATTGTGTGATGCAGAAGTGTCATTTCTCACTGGAAACCTGGAAGTGACATGACCATATTGTGCAATGTGGTGACATCATTTCTAGGTTTTTTGGCTGGAAATAACATTGTGCAATTCCATCCCCCTCTTCCATTTTCCCATCACTTCCCCATTGAGCACTGATGGAGGGGACGGGGAGGTCCAGTGGGGGTTCCACCACCAGAAGCAAGATATTGGTTACTCTCCCTGTGGAGAAACAGCACCTGGGATACAGAAATGTGACTTAGTTATGTAGTACCAGACTAAGAGAATGAGTTGGGTAGTAATTTTTTCAAATGTCATTTCTTTCACAAATTCACCAATTTAGGTGAGCCATTCAGCCAGCTTTCTCTAAGATTGAGTACCCTGTTTTTCATGTTGTTATTTTTATAGAGAGGGCATAAGTTTAAAACAGTGATTCACTCAACATTTCCAATCCACAGTTTTATGTTGAAGGAGCTCTGCATGAGCAGGTGCTCCCCATTCACATCTGTGTTGGAGAAAGCCCATATGTGCATGCCCCTGTCAGAGCCTTCACCAACACTGAAGCAAATGGTTCAGACTCTTATAATGCAAAGTTCCTTATGTATAGTGGAGCCATTAAGTTGATGCTCATAGTGGATCCCAGATGTCACAAGTTAAAGTTTAGTAATACTTTCCCTGTGGGACCACAGTAGTCCATGGCATGCTATAACAGACTCTGTCCCAGAGATGCATGAGACTTTATTTAAACTTGATGATAGTAATGTTAATTTAAAATGATGGCATGGTCTTTTTGAGAGAACTATAGTCAAAGGAGAAAGCATAAATTTCAATTTTTTTGATAGCACTGCAAGGTCAATAGAAACATAACTACTTCTCATGACATACTTCATAAAAATGTGTCTAGTCCATCAGCTTTGCCAGCACTAATGCTAGGTTTCTTGTTGCTTTATGTCAGGAAAACTTTCCACCAGTGCAGTCACTTGTACAGTGTGTGTTTTTTTAAAACCCATGGTTTTGTAATAAGGCCAGTTTCTGAGTTCAGCCTGATGAGCTCATTATTATTTTCTTCTAGAGCACTAGAACTCGCTGTGAAACACAAGACACACGTTGACACGGTTCTGGCTTACAGACAGAAGTTCTTGGATGACTTCGGTAAAAAAGAAACGAATCAGCGATTTTTGCAGTACGCAGAAGGGGCAAGTATTATGCAGAACTTGAATTTCACAATTTATTATCTTTTAGTTTTCAGGACATTTTGAGGCTTCATTCCTAATGTTATACAGAGCTGAGCCAAAGTGTGTCAGGATATATCCCCTGATGTTTTTTACTACCGTGCCGTGTATCTATTATACAGCTGAGTAATATTGAGATAGAACTGTTAGTTAGTGGGAAGAGAGACAAATTATAGCTAGCTTTTTTTTTACTGCTGAAGTTTTTGAGCTTGTGGTTTCACCAACACAAGCTGATCCAATAGAAGATGCTGTCTTAACCAGTTTAAGCGCTAACATACTGTGGGACCGGCACAGCAACAGCACCAGTACCTTTCAGAAAAGGGCAGCCTTTGGTAAGGTATAATGAACATTATCTGAAAATCATATGCAGCTTTTGGCAATCCACGTCATAATTTTTATGCTTCCTCTGTACAACAGAGATAAAGACTTAGAAAAGTAGCCTGTGGGACTTAGCTTGGCTAGTACTATCTGGCAAGTTTTGACTACACTATAACAGATCTCAGCAGCCTCTGAAACAACATAAAATAATTGTGGCAGAGAGAGGCTGCAGTTGGCTCTAAAGTCACAGCTGTTATTTGTGCCTTCTTTGATAGAAGTACAGACTTAGCACACAACAAGCAGGGGAAGTTCTAGGCTGGAATCCAAAGAATGATTTAGGCTCATGCAAAGACATACTGTATACCCCACTGGCAAATATTTTACTTTTTCCCTGGCTCCTATAACATGTCAGATTAAAAAGTTTCACTGTTATTTGAGCCCTGGCTATTTATTAATTCTATTAAAATAAAGGACTGAATTTTGGTAGTGAAATTGCACCTTGGATAGTGGTAAAGAATGGTTCTATCCATTCCATAAATTTCACTGGTAAATATCTGATACTTTGCAGGAGTTAATTGTGGTGGTGAGTTCATACATTAGTTTTTGCAATGTGTGCTCTTATATTAGTAGTGCCTTCTGAAGTTAAACAGAAAAATCTAGTTACCAAAAAAATGGAAATAATGATGGAAATACATCCTCAAATTCATAAAAGTTTATAAAGAACCAACACGTGGACAATGATTTCAGTCACTGGGAACAAGATTTGTTGACTGGCTGCATTCAGACATCACTGCAAAATAGCTTGCTTAAACCGCACTTTGTTCCACAAACCCTAGTTAGTTCATCATACACACACACACACACACACACATATATATATATACATATATATGTATATACATATATATATACACACACACATATATATGTATACACACACACACACACACACACACACACACATACATACATATATAACAGATCACATTTTTTTCCCGAAGTCCTATTTAGTCTGCTCTTTGCTGCTCTGTCCACTTCTGAGAATCCTCAGATGATATCCCTAGTTCCTTTACATTGCCAGGATTCTGACAAAGCTTCACTACAAGTGCAATTTGGTTGGTCCCCTGGAATAAATGGGGGGGGGGGTAAGGGCTTAGGTGCTTCAATTAATTCATGAACTTTCAAACTCTGAATCAAAATAAATCTTTAAACCCTCCCCCCTCCCTTGCCCTTTTACTGCTTTTTAAAATTTCCGCTCAGGGGAGGCTGAAGTCCCTGAAGCACATTCCTGTTTAGCAAGTCGTCACCAGCAGGAACAGAGTGTGTGGAGGGAAGGTTGGGATGTTCTTAGAAAGCACTACTAGAGCTGAATGCAACTGAAGTTGCAAATTTCTCTATTGGGCTGTGTTACTTTCTCAGTATGCAGGAGGCTGGGAGGTGCAGTGCAACATAACAAACTGAGATTTCTGCATTTGGATGCCACACCAAAGCACAGTTAGTACAAACCACAGCTTAACTTGGGTACATTTCCATGATTCGCAATCCCAGTTTAGCACAATGGTTTGTTGGACATCCTGTATTCAGGCCTGACATTATCTGGAGTTTAATTAAAACATAGGTGTATAAACTGGTTTGTTGTGACATGTGAATGCAGACCAGGAGGAAGAGATTTTTAATTGCAGATAAGAAAAGGCATATAATTTTGAGAAAGTTTTCAAGACTGTTCTCTTCACTCAGGTTTTGTTGTTTCCTGAAAGAAGACACTGTCTCAGGATGAAAAGAATTTACAGCAGGGCAGAAATGTTAATCATAAAGTTGCCAAATTTCAAATGGCAACTGTATTCACATGAAATGACTCTGGCTAGTGCCACATACAAACTAGTGTGGCGCTGCTATAGTAAAACAAGATTGCTCCAAGTATTCTTCATAAGTCTTTACTTTCTGACAAATAGGACAAGTATATTTGACTCCAAGTACTAGTAGAGAGAAGGCCAGAGAGCTTATTTATGCATTTTTGCCTCTTCAAGCATTCTCTCTTCAATGCATATTTGAATAACATGCAGTAGTCAATCAATCAATTCTTTATTCAGCCAACGGCCAGTACAATTCAAGAATAAAAGTTTTACAATAATCTCATTAGAAAGTAAAATTGGTCCAATCTATTGGCAACAATTAGTTAAAATCTGTACATAAAATTTGTCTATGAATTCTACAAAATTTGGCACAACTAATGGTAACCTGTTGATTAGCACCCATTAAAAGTTTCTTTAAAATATAAACATCAGAACATCCAGGAAAATTGATAAGTAGAGGGGAAATTATATTAGAACGAGCTTCCAGATAGAAGCGACAGTGGAATAATACATGCTCGACTGACTCCACCTCTTCAGTGCCACACAGACAAATCCTCTCCTTCATGGGAGTCTTTATATATTTCCCCTCTAAAACTGCAGAGGGGAGGACTCACCATCTTGCCAGAGTAAAAGCTCTCCGTTAACTGGGTACCTCCAGGACAGAGAGATAAGGTGCCGGGGCAACAACATATTTAAGCTTCTCTGATATCAGGAAGTTTGGAACACTGTTAATGTCTCTTTGTCGCTCTACATCGAACAACCTTTGTTTGATCATTGATTTTGCTTGATCAAAACCCATTTGCAGGACAAATTCAGGAGAGAAGCCCAAATTCTGCAGTTTAAGACGAATGGCCTTCTCCCAAGAGGATTGAAAATAGTCTTGCTATTGATTAGCTCAGGAGTTCCGGCCAAGATGGCGCTGCGACGGGCGGGTCTCTCGGGAGTTCCCGAGCCCCCGGTGCTTGGACGTTTCTTTGACGCCCCCCGGGTTGCGGGGAGGCTTCGCTGGGTCTCCGGAGGTGAGACCGAGTAGCAGGAGGCTTTTCCGGCACCCCGGTCCTCGGCAAGGACGGGGGAGAAGCCGGCGTGCCCCGAAGCAGAAGCGTCTGAAGTAGCAGGGACATGATCGTCAGGTTCCCTGGGTAGTGGCAGCCAGCCTTTTATTTTAAAGTTACTTAAAGAATTTAACACATCGCATTGAAGATTGTATTTGGTGCAAATCCTGGGCGGAGAAGAGGAGAGCGGATTGCTATACCCCTGATGAATATTCCCTGTGAAATGGAGAAACGGCCGTGAAAAGGAGTTTTGGGAACTAAGAGCGACCGAAAGTGTCGGGGGTGAGAGAAAACTATTTGCTGAATGCAGCATTCCTACTACTACTAGTTTGACTTTTTGTTGGTGCTGTGGGGAGTCTTGTTGGTAACTTATTTAGAACTCAGAAAATATACTAAAATAGGACTAATTGAAAGCTACGTAAGAAAAAGAAAATGGAGGTGGTGGATATTAATGAGGATACAAAGACTGATGAGCTCACATGGGAGCAATTTCAAAAATCATTGATAGAAGGAGCGAGGCAAGCATACGAGGAGGCAGTGAGGAAAGCATGTAAAGAGGCTTGTGAGAATAACCTAAAAAATTTTCCAAGTGTAAACCTAGAGGAGAAGGACAACAAAGAACAAACGCAAGAAGTGCAAGGGCAGGGTGGAGTTCATGAAGAAGAGCAAGAGGGAGATAGCTATGTTACCCAACCTGTTTGGACAGAAGGGGAGTTGCAAGAGGTGGATAACCGTGGATGTACAGTAGAGAACCAAACTAATTTGAAACCAGTAAAGGGGAAGAAAGAACTTATGGAGACTACCTGGAGGAAAAAGAAGAGCTTAATTAGTGGGGAAAAATTAAAGAAAGATGTGATGAAGTTTAAACACTTCAAACATTTAAACTGCAAAGTAAAGAAATATGGGAAGGGAAATTTGGAAGGAGAATTACAAGAGTATAAAAACCGGCGACATTTAGAAGAAAATGGAAGAAACCAAGACAAAAAGGAAATTGAATTCAGTGTCATTGTAATGATTGTTATTCATAACTGTAATTAATTAATTCTTCCTTGATTACTGATGTTAAGAATGTTAAAAAATGATTGCAATGTGAAGTCAGAAGGTGTACTTTAGATTTATTTTTGTTTTTTATTATAAGTTAATTGGATGTGGAAATTGTGTTTGATACCAGAAGTATTATTTTGAACTAAATGGTTTAGTTTAGTGAGCTTGTTATTATGTTATATGACTGATTATTAAAGTTAAGTTTAGAAGTAGAATAAGGGTGGCAAGGTAAGGAGAGAGGTTAAATTGGGAACTAGCTCTGGTATTTAAATTTAATTTTGTTATTTTATTGTAAAAAGTATTTGATTGTAGGTATCATAAGTTGTATGTTTAATTGTTCAAGATTAGTTGGTGTACTATATGGTAATATAAATTGATTTTGACAGGGAAACTATTTCTGAGATTGGAGTAGCAGATAGTAATCATGAAATGACTATGAATTGAGTGAGGAATAGAAGTGGTTTGGAAAGTGGCTGTGTGTAGGCTTCTCTAAGGATATGGTTTTGATGTTGGTAGCCTCGACTTCTGCTGATATATTGTAAACGAAATAGAAATGAATTCTATGGTTGATAAGATTAATATTATAGTTATTAGGTAATATAAATTAATTTTTTGTGGTGATATCTAGGTGTGGGTTAATAATAATATTGACACAGTAAATAAAAATGAATTGGTAGCTGATGAGTTATTTAAAGAGGTTAGCTAAGTTTATACTGGGCTTTTATAAAAAAAATTGAGAATGAAGGAATAGAACAGAAAAATAGGGGATGATGTATTAATGAGGTATTTGGTTAAATGGAGTAATTGCAGAAAACTAGAAATGTAGGATTAGAATAATTGGTGATGATTCTATACGATGCATTAAATCTTTTTCCATTAAAATAGGGAGAGTAATAATATATCTATATATAAGCAATTTTTCTGAACAATGCAATGTGTTGAGAAATTAATGGATGAGAAGATCTATGTTTGTTAGTGTTTTAAATGTGTGTTTGTCTTCTAAGCATAAAAACCCAATAAATATATTTTTTTAAAAAAGAAAGAAAATAGTCTTGCTATTAAACACTATGGGTTATGTGATAATTTTAACCAATAGTTAATGGAGGCAAGGCTTGCCCTAGCCTATACCTTAATCATGTCCGACTCAAGATGTAAGCTGGCACTGGACACACAGCTTGGCACCTGAGTACTGCACATGCAGTAGATTAACTCTATATCTTTTCTTGAACCAATTTGTTTAAAATATTTCAGACTGCTGAATAGGGTTTCCAGGTCCCTCCTGGCAACTTGCAAGGGATGGGGGGGGACTTACTAGGAGCAGGGTAGCCAAACATGACCCAGAAGCAATGTCATCATTTCCAGGACATTGGGGTGGGTGATGCTCTGGTATTTGGGCAAAAAACTATGGTCAATTTGTATTCTACTGTAGAGTTTTTCCCCAAATACCAGAGCATCGCCCTGATGACCTGGACATGATGACATCACTTCCAGGTCATGTGTGCAGTGACATAGACACATTGCTGCATGTTGGATGGATTTCCCTCTTTTTCAGGGTAAGTTCCCCCCTCCAGCCAGATGATCAGGGGCAGGATGGTGGGGCCTGGCAGTGGGGGACCCCCGCCTCCACCAAGGGGGTCTGGCAACCGAACTCCTGAACTGGCACATTCCTCTTCAGGCACAGTATTTAGTTTGGTGTAGTGGTTAAGTGTGCGGACTCTAATCTGGGAGAACCGGGTTTAAGTCCCCACTCCTCCACATGCACCTGCTGATGTGACCTTGGGTCAGTTACAAGCACTGGCACAGTTGTCCTTGAAAAAGAGCAGTTTGTGTCAGAGTTCTCTCAGCCCCAGCCACCTCACAGGGTATCTGTTGTGGGGAGGGGAAGGGAAAGGAGTTTGTAAGCCGCTCTGAGACTCCAAGTGAAGGGCGGGGTATAAATCCAATCTCTTCTTCTTCTTCTTCTCTAAAGGTAAAATACATCTTGTTCTGTGTTTAAGGTGATGGCTACCAGTCCTAGAACAGTGGGAACAGGAACAGGTTCTATTAACTGGGTTACAGATAATTCGGTATTGCCTTAAAGAAGTGACTGCCAATTCTTTCAGAGCCTTTGTAACAAGTTAAAAATATGTTGCAAATTAAAACATACAAAGAGACAAACTGGTATTATTCTGGATGTCAGAGAGCAAAGAAAATCATTTGACAGTCATTTTCTTACAATGGTTCTGAAATATATGACTCACTGCCAAGCCCCTTCCCCCAAGGTCAGGGTATCCTGAGGTTTACCACCCCAGGAGGTGTGAAGGGTGCCGCCAGAAATGAAAATTAGCTGAACTGCCCTGTGCACACTGAAAGGTTTTGCACCTGCACACAGGCTTTTCTGGGTCCCAGCCACAGTACCAGGATTTCATTTCTTAACTTCACTCTCATGCTGAGAAAAGCTCTTCCCAGTCATGAGAGCCTCCCCCCCAAAAAACCCCACAAACCCTCAGAAAGTTACAAAAAACTCTATAACTCATAAAGATGTGCCAGGTTGATTTGTATGAATCTACTTTAATTGGGATTAATGGATTCTTTCTCTTCCCCCCCCCCCCTTTCTGCAGCTTGAGGTCAACTGGGATAAAATCAAAGCCAAAATAGAGTTGGAAATTGCAAAAGAGCGAGAACGAGCTGCAGCTACTCCAGCAGTCAGAGCAAGTATAAGTGTGCAGCGCTAAGTGCCATGCTGATTATCTTACGAAGTGGTTTGATCACTCTTTGCACCTTCAAGATGCTGGTGAGCCTTGTGTGAGGATGGGGTAGAGAACAACATCTGGCTCCTGACATTCGTACAAGTATTTTTTTTAAAAAAAACACACACCAAATTTTGCAAGGAATGCATTCTGAATACACAGTTCTGATACTCATGTGAAAAGTTTCAGAGTAGTGAATGTAGCAGACAACAAAGGACCAGCTCTCTGTTACTGTTGAATTTTGACTTTGGGCTTCTCAAATCTTAAGGTAGAAGTATTTGCTTACATAAGGAAATGATCGGCTGTTCAGATTTTATCCAGCCAAGTTCACAATTCCTCTTAGAAGCAGACCGTTTCTTGCCCTAAACTTGTCTGCTTTATAAAGGAAATATTTACTCGGTTGCAGTGTAATCCCTGCCTCAAAACTAGGATAGCATTACACCAAGTGAACAGATTGCTCCTCTGAAACTGCTTACTAAGGAATACTGTCATGACATTTAGTAGAACTTTTAATTTTGTGTGTGAATTCTTTTTAAGATTCCAGTGTTAAATTTAAAATAAGAACTGTTCTAGTTTTTCAGCTAATATGAAATGAAAGTATAATGAAGAAAAACTGAGGTAATGGAAGATCCATGTCTGGACTAACTTCTGTTGACACACAACTGTACAAGCTTAAACTTTCCATTTCGAATGCCTGCATGCTCGTATAACTACCAGAAGCTGATTAAGAGATGCTGACTTTTTAAACCCTTTTTTTTTTTTCTGAATTTAGTGAAATGCAACCAGCACTCAGAATATGTTTTGTAGTGTACAGGTTTAAATAACTGTTGGATTTCCTGAAAATATTTCATTTATTGTAATATAAGAGCCTTTTTTAAAAAGTTCACATATTCCAGCTACTTAAACGGAAATAATTTTGTGATGGCTAGTTTGTGTTTATTTCTATTAAATATAGAATACTAGGGTTTCAGAAAGATTCTCAAGCATATTCTCTGGTGTAGCCCCATTTAGTAGACCAAAGTATCCTCATACCTAGTGATATCAGGAATGTATTGTTCATGTCCTGGTTCCTGAATAATAGTCACTATTTTCACAATATGTATACTTTGGCATAAATTACTGTTTTGAATATTAACTATTTTGTAAGTGGTGACAATGTACATTTTACAACCTTTGTTAATATGCTGACTTTTTAAACCCTTTTTTTTTTCTGAATTTAGTGAAATGCAACCAGCACTCAGAATATGTTTTGTAGTGTACAGGTTTAAATAACTGTTGGATTTCCTGAAAATATTTCATTTATCGTAATATAAGAGCCTTTTTTAAAAAGTTCACATATTCCAGCTACTTAAACGGAAATAATTTTGTGATGGCTAGTTTGTGTTTATTTCTATTAAATATAGAATACTAGGGTTTCAGAATGATTCTCAAGCATATTCTCTGGTGTAGCCCCATTTAGTAGACCAAAGTATCCTCATACCTAGTGATATCAGGAATGTATTGTTCATGTCCTGGTTCCTGAATAATAGTCACTATTTTCACAATATGTATACTTTGGCATAAATTACTGTTTTGAATATTAACTATTTTGTAAGTGGTGACAATGTACATTTTACAACCTTTGTTAATAAATTTTCAAGATTCTTTATTGTATTGTATTTTTAACCAACTTAATGAACCCCTTATCTTTAAGCATTTATAGTACCCTGAAATGTCAGAGACCACTGTAGGCTTTGTTTCTTTTGCCAAGACAGTACAGTACCCTCACTGTGACTGAAAGCCTCTGTAGGTGAATTGTGGGGGAAATGCTGGATTTTTACTGTAATGTAAAAAGTGGGATTTGTGAATATCACCATGCCTGAGAGTTACCACAGCTGAATGTAAAAACACAAACCCATCATTTGTAGCTTTGCTTTGCTTTCTTGTTTGTTATTACATAACCTAATTTGGATCTTAACTGAATTAATGTAAATTTTGATAGATATAAGCAACTGCTGTCCATTGTAACTAAAACTATAAAGATGTACAAAAGATGTACAAAAGATGTATAAAGATGTACAAAATAGTTTCTATACATAGCAGATTTACTGAACAACTCGTATACTTAAGGCCAACAGTGCAGTCTAAACAGAAGTGTGAAATAATTAGAATTCATTTGTGGCACAGTGAACTTGAACAAACAGATTTACTGGCAACCCAGGCAAACACTGCCGTGTCTCAAAGCACTGAACTATAGGAAGAACTAAGGGCATTTAGACAGAAGACAGTCAAGTTTGGAATGTGTCACTGAATATTGTTACTGAAATATAGAAAGCCAAGAAAGCTGCTTTTAAACCAAATGCACATTCTGGATTGCAGCCACAGCTACAAATTGGCCATGAAAGCTACTGCGTATATTCGCAGAGCAACAGCATCCAACTTATTTAATTACAGAAGTCACATTTAAATGCTGAGGTCTAAGGACTGATGAAAAATGATGACATTAAATCTAATCTTGTATTGGGAGGGCAAATGGCAAAAATCACAAAATTGACACACACTATGCTATGTAGTTTGCAGCATCCATTAAAAATATTGGCCAGGTCATGATCTTTGAAAGCTTGTGACTTCTAGCCATGTGAAAGTTCACAAGTATCAGAATGAGCTTTTTGTGTTCATTTCACCTTTAGTTGTATCTTCCCCATGCCTGTCAGAGAAAAATCAGTCTCCATTTTATGTGAGAAAGAACCACCCATACTATGCAACATTTGTTGAAGAGGATTGGTTTATCATAATACAGTCAACTTTTAAAGTGTTTAAAGTGTTAAGGGGGTTCAGCCTATGACAAGAAGTATGGGCACAATTTATCTCAAGTACTTTGTTTTAGAAGTTTTTTTATACATTTCATCTATAATTCTCAGAGACCTGTTCTCTATTCACACACAATGCTTTACTACAATGACCTATGAACTCATTCAGATTGGAAACTGGAGGTTTTGATTGATTCCATGCTTTGTTATCTTTTGAGGCATATCTGCTGTTATATTTATAACATCCAGAGTCATTCATCTTCTGCACTTTAGTGTGCATGGCACATTGTTGAGTGGAGATTTTGGATGCTTGCAAATTTCAGCTTCAGTTTATTTAAATCCATTGCTATGATGAAATATATATTTGAGGATATAAAATAAAGTGGCATAGGAAATCCCTGCCAGTCACCAGAGTACAGCATGTAGAGGGGAGAGAAAGGATCATGCTGCCAAAGTCACCTGCATCCTGTCTCTCACACTACACAGAAAATGGGAAAGACAACTGTACCCCTCCTCCCCATTTAAAACCATTTACCTACAGAAGACGGAGCTGCGGTGGCTCAAGTGGTTAAGACGCTGAACTGCAGGCTGTGGAAGTTCCGCAGTTCGAGACCCGAGTGTGCCGCATGACGGAGTGAGCTCCCGTCTCTAGTTCCAGCTCCTGCCAACCTAGCAGTTCGAAAGCAAGAAATTGCAAGTAGATAAATAGGTACCACTTCGGTGGGAAGGGAACAGCGTTCCGTGCACCTTGGTGTTTAGTCATGCCGGCCACATGACCACGGAAACGTCTTCGGACAGCGCTGGCTCTTCGGCTTTGAAACGGAGATGAGCACCGCAACCCTAGAGTCTGACTCGACTGGCTTTCGAGCAAGGGAACCTTTACCTTTACCTACAGAAGACATTTTGCCACAAATCAAGAACCCTCAGTGTGTGGAGAGAACTTTAGCCCCCCCCCCACAAAAAAAGCCATTTTCCCCACCGAAAATGGCCCAGTGAGCCTTACTTTCTCCCTTGTGGGCCTGGATCCCCTCCAGCAAAAATTTCACCCCTACAGCAGTTTCAGGATGGAAAAATGGTACAGGAGAAGGCTGAAGCCCCTTCTCCCAGTGCTGCAATCTGTTGCCAGCATTCTCAGCACTGAACCTGGGGTGGTCTTTCCCGAGACAGAGACACCCCAAAACAACCTCTGAACCTCCACAAGCAGTGCCCTATGAAGCCAGGCTTGGTTTAAATAGTGGCTTTTTGCTGGGAGGCTAGGAGAACCATATCTTGGCTGAGAAATCTGAGGCCAAAGAATTCTTCAGGCTGGCTGCACGGCCAAACATTCCCCATGCAAGCAATCCCCCCCCCCACTCTTCTCTCCTGTCATCTTAGTCCAAAAAGGACTAAGAATGGGCAAGTCTCTGCCCTTGCCTTAGGTATCTTCTGCTGACCAAATGGCTACTCTTTTGGCTGTCAAATGTACAGGCAGGCAGAGACAAAAAGCCTCTGGTCTGTGCTATTGTCATGAATGAAGTGTGTTGCATATTTCCACCCCCCTCTCCTGTTTCACCCATGTCAGGAAGTATCTTTGGAATAATCCTCTCATCCCTGTCTCCATATATTTGTCTAAGATATCTGCATTCTTACACCTATGCCAGAACTATCAAGGTAAACATTAACTCTTCATGTCTAGTGAATGGTCAGCCATTCAGGTTCACCCTGCCACACATTAAGAAACATCACTTCTTTTGTCTGGCACTAGGGGAAACACCAGACCACTCTAATGTTCCACAATGGACACCCCCAGTACAGTAATCCAACACCTGGCTTCTGTTGTTAAATCCAGACCCTGCCTCTCTGGAAGCTCATGGGTCACATCTAGGCCTTGCCCATACTGATGCCAGACACCCTTGGGACTCATCATTGGTCCAGGTAATCCATTGTTCTCACCTGAGACCAGCCCCCAGGGCCGCCCATTGGTCTGCATTGTCTTTCAATGGGTATATCCCAGTGAACACATGGCCTCAGACCGTGTGTTTTCTGCCATGATGCCACCTGGCAGGCCACCCCTGGAACCCTCTGGGTTTTGGGTCACAACCCTTCTTCATGGGCCTCTGCACATTTGGACATGTAGTATCACCCCTCCATTAGCTATCAATCACCTCTGCTTCCTTAAGTCTGTATTGTGTGCATGAATGTTTAATTATTGTTTGTGTGCTTGTGTATTGTTTACTTGTGACGAGTCTACAGTAAAGGAATCATTTTATATTGAAACCAGCCTCCGTGTCTATTTCTGGTGCTTCTGGAAGAAGCAGGACCCCTGCATATAAAGGTGTTTGTTCCCTTATTGTCTATTGCTATTTTATAATATCTCATATTCCCCAATATTGATAATAACTCAGAGCAATTTGGCTAACAAATCCCAGTCCAAACTGGGACTAGGAACACTTCAGGTCGGAGTATGTTCTCTGTAGCTGTCATCTGGCTGTATGGAATGCAAGTTGGGTTGGGATCACTCTGACCTAACTCATGGCAACATGTCTTGTATAGTTCAGGCCCAAGATAGCTGCCTAAACAATATTTTGTGGCAGTGATTTCAATGTGTTACTTATGTAGTGCAGGATGTACTTCCTTTGCCTACTACCCATCAATTTCATTAGAAGCCCCAACTTTTAGTATTATAGGAGAAAAAGTTATACTTTTTCCACATTGTGCATAAGTTTAAAGAACTCTGTCATGTCTACCCACCAGTCATCTTTTTAAAAAAACAAAAACCGTATTTTATTTCAGCAATTACTTGTTGGACAACCGAAAATTCTGTGTATTAGTGTGAAGACAGAATCCTCAGCCTCCCAATACTTTGCAAAAGGCTATTGGTTTCCACAAAAACCCAACATTTGGGGCATTAAAGGCTTGTAAATATGTTTTACACTTTTTTGTTTCTGTACCAAGAACTAGCTCTTGCTATCATGTTTTCTCTCACAGCCAAAGTACTTCTGCATAGTACAGTTGTTCTCACATTGCTTTTGAGATTTTTCACCTATGGCATTCCTGCAGAAAGTAGTTGTGAACTAAGATGTAATAAAAATGCAGTGTTTGCAGTTTTTAACTTAAAAAAAGCAAAATCTGAACCTAAAACTTATGTCCCACTGTCAGAACCTTAGGCATATGCCAAGCCATTACACACCCCTGCAAGATTTTTAAAGTACTAAAACACTCCAGGCCCTGTTTCAAATGGGAAAGATGCCAATTTAGAATGCTTTTTCGAAGCATAAGGCAAATCTGAAAAGTAATGGGATCCTGGGATATTTGCTTTGGCCTTCATCACAGCAATGTTAAATGATTCCCATAATATAATTTGCAGTACTGAAGTAATTTGGGCACTGTCTCATTAATATTTAATAAATGTACAGTTTTTATCAACATTTGAGATAAGCAGAAACAATACCCTCCTCCCCCTCCCCCCTATGTGGACTTTGTGGGCAACTAAAGTGCCTTTGAATCTTCATGTTAAGGTGCTCAAAAGGTAAAAAACATAAGGATTGCCTTTCAGGATCAGCTCTGAGGTCCATTTTGTCCACCACTCTGTCTCTGACAGTAACTAGCCAGATGCTCCTGGGAAGCTTGTAATGAGGGTATACTGAGTTTGAGCAGAGGTTCCCACTTTCACTGCAATGGCTTATATAGCCCCTGACAGATGAATAAATTTGTCAGATCCATTTTAAAATAATCTGTGCTATCAGCTGTTGCTATATCTTAGTCCTGGTAAATGTAATAAATGAATTATGTGAAGAAGTAAAAGAAACAGAGTCTCAGAATGGACTACTAGATCCTACAGCAAGCATTGTGGCTATTTTCATATGTCTAATGGCAAACACAATTAAATCTGTGTGGTGCAGTGACATCACCTACTTCTTTATCAATTCCCCTTTTAATTGGTGAGACAGTTGTGCCGCTATGGGATGGTAAATCTGATCTGATCATCATATTTCTCTAGTGTACTCTGAAAAATGGAAGTGGCTGAAAGCCTGGTTACAGGAATTTACTCTATGTCCCAAATGGTTACAGGAGAGAACATAAGAGAAGCCAATGTTGAATCAGGCCAATGGCCCACCCAGTCCAACACTCTGTCACACAGTGGCCAAAAATACCAGGTGCCATCAGGAGGTTCAGCAGTGGGGCCAGGACACTAGAAGCCCTCCCACTGTTGCCCCCCCCCCCAAGCACCAAGAATAAGGGGCATCACTTGCCCCAGCCTGAGAGTTCCTATCTATACCTTGTGGCTAATAGCCACTGATAGACCTCTGCTCCATGTTTATCTAATTCCCTCTTGAAGCTGTCCATGCTTGTAGCTGCCACCACCTCCTGTGGCAGTGAATTCCATGTGTTAATCACTCTTTGGGTGAAGAAGTACTTCCTTTTATCTGTTCTAACCCAACTGCTCAGCAATTTCATTGAGTGCCCATAAGTTCTTGTACTGTGAGAAAGGGAGAAAAGTACTTCTTTCTCGACCTGCTCTATCCCATGCATAATCTTATAAACCTTGATCATGTCTCCCCTCAGCTGTCGTTTCTCCAAGCTAAAGAGCCCCAAGCGCTTTAACCTTTCTTCATAGGAAAAGTGTTCCAACCCTTTTATCATTCTAGTTGCCCTTTTCTGCACTTTTTTCAATGCTGTAATTCCTTTTTTGAGGTGTGGTGACCAGAACTATACACAGTACTCCAAATGTGGTCACACCATTGATTTATACAGGGGCATTATGATACTGGCTGATTTGTTTTCAATTCCCTTCCTAAGCATAGCATTGGCCTTTTTATTGCAGTTGCACACTATCTCAACATTTTCATTGAGTTATCTACTACAACTCCAAGATCTCTCTATTGGTCAGTCTCTGCCAGTTTGGACCCCATCAATGTGTACTTATATTTAGGATTTTTGGCTCCAATGTGCATCACTTTGCACTTGGCCACATTGAACCCCATTTGCCATGTTGACACCCACTCGCCCATCCTTGACAGATCCCTTTGGAGTGCCTTACAATCCTCCCTGGTTCTCACCACCGTGAACAAGTTCATGTCATCTGCAAATTTAGCCACTTCACTGCTTACTCCCAACTCCAAATCATTAATAAACAAGTTAAAAAGCATCGGACCAAGTATTGATCTTTGTGGAACCCGCTGCTTATCACCCTCCACTGAAAAAATTGCCCATTTATACTCACTCTCAGTTTCCTATTAATTAGCCAGTTTTTGATCCACAAGAGGACTTGTCCTTTTAGCCCATGACTACTGAGCTTACTTAGGAGCCTTTGATGAGGAATTTTATCAAAAGCTTTCTGGAAGTCAAGGTAAACAACATCTATTGGGTCCCCCTTGTCCACATGTTTGTTCACTCCCTCAAAAAACACTAACAGGTTAGTGAGACAAGATCTTCCCTTACAGAACCCATGCTGAGTCCACCTCAATAGTTTTTGTTCATCAATGTGCCTACTAATTCTTTCCTTAACAGTTTCCACCAACTCAACCGGTATTGATGTCAAGGAATCCTTAAAGGAATCCTTCTTACCTTTTACAGCTTCCATTACTTTGTTTGTTAACCATGCAGGCTTTTTTCTATACCTATTTGTGCCTTTCCTAACCTGCGGTATATATTTTTTTCTGAGCTTCTAGGACTGTACTTTTAAATAGTTTCCAAGCTTCCCCAATGGTTTTGACCCTTTCTATGTTTTCTTTCAGTTTCTTCCTCACATGTCTCCTCATGTGAGGCCAACTGTTGTCATTTTAATGTCAGCCTTCTCCTTAAATTATGAAGAGATACAATCATTTTAATGTCTATTCTGGAGGGTAGTGTTTCCCAACCTGTGGGGCCAGGACCTGGAAGTGGGCCACGAAGCCGCTGAAAGTATTTTGGAAACCAAGACCTGACCCTGGAAACGGTGTCTTCCATGTTATACATTAGTTAGTAGTTTTCTTCACTGCACATACATGTTGATCAAGTAAAATATATCTTAATGGTTACCAGAGTGAGTTTTTTAGAATCTTGGGGGGAGGATTAGAGGGAGTAATAGAGGGTGGCCAAAGGCTGGACTGTAACTCCATATGCAAAGGCTTTGTATGTCAGAGTGCCACTTGCTTGGGGTTCATGGTGTGCCCTCTGCACAATGTTTGTTGGTTTCTCAAAAACATCTCAAAAACAATGTAGAATTCGATGGGTGCCAAGGTCATAGTTTGCCTAAGGTGCCAAATCAAGTAAATTTGGGCTTGTGGGTCAGTATATTGATAAGGTTGGGGACTGCTGCTGTAGGGTATGCACCACAACATAAAGCAGAAGAGGGGCCAGTCTTACAAATGGGTACAATGGTTCGGACCACGTGATTATTCTTCAGGAACACCATTGGGGAAGCTCTGTTAGGTGCAAAAATTGTCATAACAAATGCTCTTAATTATGCATGCTGTTCATTAAAGTAATTTTGAATATTTTGCGGATTAAGGTTTAATCATGTCATCAGTTTTTCCCACCTTATCCCTTCTGCCGAAATACGAAATCTAGACCTTCACAACCATACTTCAGATTTGTTAATGGGTTAAGATCAACTTAGCTTTCTTTGGTTGTAACTACAAACTAGAATTATCAGCATTTTGCAGAACCAAGTACTTTTTCCTTATTAAAAGCAAAATTTCGACTTCCGGTTTTCGGCGATCGCCATGGCAGTAGCTTTCTCCCGGACCTCCGGGAGAAGTCTGCCAGCGCCCACGGCTAGGAGGGGGTGCAATTGTCCGTGCCACCCCAGGAGCCCGGGAGATGGGCTCCCAGCCATGGGGCGCTAGAGAGTTTCCCCGCTGTGAGAAAAGCTGGCGAGGGGGGGCTACTCCAAGCCCCGACGGTCCCACCGTGGAGTGTCCCGTATGGGAACAAGATCAGCACACCGGAGCAAGCGTTTGGTGATCAAGCGATATTAAATACAAGCAAGCAATCGTTGAAAATGTGAGTTTAAGTATAAGCAAGAACAGTGAAAAAGTGCATGACTCTCCCGAACGAAAATGTGGGGGGGAGGGGACTCCCCTCCGTTAAGAACTGTTTACAGGCAATTTTAGCTATGAAGGGGGGGGCTACTACAAAAAGCAACCGGAATAAAATAAAGAGACTGTAAGAGCTTACCGCATTACAAAAGAACTTCCAGAGACGTTGACAAACGTTTGATAAAAGTAAACAATTCTCAAATATGGCGCCGCTAATGGTGAAGGACTCTAGAGATAAACAAGCGAAAGCAAAGCTTCTCCCCGGAAATTCCAGCCCTGCGAGTTCTGTTCCTAGACAGGACTCAACAGCGGAACTTCAAAGGCTCTTGTCGGAAGCACTTCGCCCTCTGCTGGAGAAAATCACAGCAATTGACACATACTGGACACACAACAAGCGCAAATGGCTGCAAACACGAGAAAATCGAATAAATGGAGCAGGAGCTTAAAGAGATTGATACCAACTCAAAAAAGATGGACAAAAAACTGCAGGCACTGGGGGAAAAGTGTCAAATCGAAGAGTCTCGAGTATTACAGCTTCAAATGGAAAGAGCAAGCTATGTCTTGAGACTTCAAGGTATCCAGGAAGAGAAAGGAGAGAATCTAAGACAGATTGTTGGCGACGCTCTCGCGCCCATGGCAGAGATGACATTGGATCAACTTCAAAGTGAAATAGATAACAGTCAATAGTTCGTATTCAGAAATTATCAGAAAGAATAATCTGCCAGGGGAAGTTACAATAGGATTCTCTCGAAGAAAAGTGAGAGACCAACTACTGAAAGCATCCAATGGAGCTACCTTGAAGATAAAAGACAAAGATATAAGAATACTGAAAGATGTTCCATTTGAGATAAGAAGGAAAAGAAGGAAATAGAGAGACTTGGCTCTATTTCTACAATATAATAATATATTTTGATTTATTAATCGCTCAGTCCTGCAGAGCTGCTGGCCTACAGATGGTTAACACCAGGGGGACTAATCTTCAGATATGCAAATGGTAAAGAAAGGATTGACTGTTGAAAAGGCTTGGGAATTTTTGCGTCAACATAGCAGTCCAACAGAAGATGTGACCGATGATGCCAAAGAGAGTGAAGAAGAAGGAGAGGCTGGATCCTTTGAGAAAGACTCTGACTCTAAATTGGGGGGGGCGGGTCCTAAACAAGGTTATCAGTTGAGATACAGAAAGGGAGAAAATAGATTGTTAATGTGCTCTGGAATACTTAAAAAGCTTATTGTATATCGTTCTACAATCTTTTTATGAAATTAGAAATGTTGATGAAGCACTTATGTTTAATTAGATAGATGATCATTTTCAACTAAAGTTAACTTATGTTTAAGTTTAAAGGTAAATTTGTAAACGTATGTATGATCACCATCTCTTGGGTTTTTAGAGGGTTTTCTTTACTTTCTCCCATAAATGTAGTTCCCCTTCCCTGGATTTTCTGTATGTAGTTTTTAGTATGTAGTTATTAGAAAATGTAATTAAAAATATCCCCCTCGGGGGTTACAAAAAATAAAAATAAAAGCAAATTTTCCATTATTTGAAGTTTCATCTCAATCATGATCTAGTTTTAGGCCTTATGCTCAGTGTAGATAGTGAACTTCTTGGGTTGCTTCCACACTGGGTATTTGGTCCAGCTTTGCTGATGATGGGAAGCAGGTTTTTCCCCAATTTCCACACAGCATCATATTGCTGTCATGCATCTTCCAGCTTTTCAATGTCATTCCTGTGGTTCCTCATAAACCTGCTTTTCTGTGATATTTCAGAGCTAGAAACCAAGCTTCAAAGACATCTTAGAAGCTCTAAAATTCTGAGGTTATTCCCGAAGCCTGGTTTAACTGGATGTAAGAAGGGTATCCTGAACCTGAAAAACCATTCTCTGGCATCAACAACCACATATATAGATCCTCCAGCAATCCTAGATCAACTAATTCCTCCTAATCTACACTCTGAAAGTTAAATTGTTTAAGCCATACTTACCTGGTTTAATTTTTTAAACATTAGTTGGTAGAAAAGCGATAAGAAATGCACCATTCCAATAATTATAACATAAAGGGAACTTTGTTTAAGCTAATGATTACTCTTTTTGTATGATCCTTGTATAGCTTAGGCTTTAGTCTAGTGTTGTAGTACTTGTAGTGTTGTTAGTCTCTGTAGTTGTTAGTCTTGTAGTATGAAAATAAAAAAATCTTTTTAAAAAAAGCTTATACCTGGAATAAAACGTTGTTGGTCTTCTTAAAAGAGCCAGGGGACTCTCTCTCTCTCTCTCTCTCCCCTCCACAGAGGGGGAGGAGCCCTCAGTAAATCGAGGGAACGGAGGCTTGGCTTTGTTTCTCCCCTGTGAAGCAGGAAACAGGAGAGACTGGGCAAAAGCCAGCTCCGATGCATGAAACAGGAAGCAGGAGCATGAAGCAGCAGAGAGCCTGTTGCTGGTGGGCCAGATAGCAGCCTGCAGGGGCCAGATCCGGCCTGCGGGCCATATGTTTGACACCCCTGCTCTACATGATATTAACCAGGTTCGCCAATCCAAATTTTCCCTTCGGTATCCTCGGTTTAAGAAAAATAATTTCCCCCCGTTATTTAGCTGATGTCTCTAATGCCCCATTAAGGAAGGCATTTACTCAAGCAGGCTTTCCAACCAGACTATGATCTTTTATGTAAGATCACAGAACAGCTGGGGTACCTGCTGTATGGATGGGAAAGTCTAGACTTTTTCTGGTCCTACCAACATCAGGGCAATTTTTTCTGTCCTAGTCCTCTGTAGCAGCCCTTCCCGCCCACCACTATTTTCCTTGTCTGTTTGTTTAATTGGTAGTTATTATTCTTGACTATTCTGGTATTTAAATGTTTATGCTTTCAGCTTGCAAACTGTAGGAACTGAAACAACAGAGGTGGTGGTGTTTCTCGGTTTTGCCTCCTCTAGTTTCCACTTATGATTAGGAAAGCACTTCTTTTGCAACAATGAAGTAATTGGCTCTACTGCTGGTGCATTGTAATTGCAGGAAAGTAACTAATGAAGCCATAATGGGGACCATTTCAGGTCTCCTCAGCATGAATTTTTCACCCTCCCAGTACACAATTTGTTTCAGATGCTCTAGATCATTGTTTTCAAAGAGGATAGTTCTTCTAAAATGCTTTCATCTAATAAGTGCAATAATTAGCACAAAGAAAGGAAGACTAATGTTTGAAATACTGTAATGTACTGCTATATCTAACCACAAGCCAAAAGAGGAGCTTAGAAAGGGTACATTTGAAAAAAAGCTAAGGAAGATAAAATGGCGAGTGAAGGCCATTTATAATGTTGAAAAAAAAATCTCTCATGAACTATTAAGTAGACTCACTGTACAGAATCATTAGGGTGAAGGAATTTTGAGGACAGTCCCGGAAGGTTTTTCACTCGCTTGAATCCACCTTTACCATTTATGTTACAGGGATATACATATCAGAAAGCTAAACTCAGGACTAATGAATTGTTCCCCCTTAGCAAAGAGATATATTAGCACAGAGATTTTCCCCACCCATTATGTACCAATCAAGCTGTCTATTTTTAAAATAATAAGGTGGTGTATTTTTGGCTGTCAAGTCACAGCTAACTTTTGGCAACCCCATGGGGTTTCCAAGGCAAACACTTAAAGATGGTTTGCCATCACCGGCTTCTGCATAACGACCCTGGTGTTCCTTGGTCCTTCCAAATACTGACTAGGGCCAACCCTGCTTAGCTTCCAAGATCAGACTAGCCTGGACTGAGGGCAGTTTCATTTTACTCCCTCCAAAACCATTTCATTTTACTACCCTGCCCCCCAAAAATTTCAAAAACATTTCACAGAATGTCACGGAACTGCTCTTGGGAGGCTTATGCATATAGGTTGCAGTGTTATGGACACTGGCCAACAGGTGCCTGCCACAGTCAACTTCAAACCAAACTGGGAACTGGCAGAATATATTTTTTTCCCCATAGTTTGCTCCTGGGAAGAAAAAAAACACCATTTGTTTAGAAAGCAGTAACATTCTTAAAATGTTAAAACCATCTTTATCTTTTAGCTAGAACAAAAATCTTTAAGATGTAAAAGCTTAATTCTGTAGTCCACTACTTCTCAAGTAACATTTATGGGTTCAAGATTGGGATGGAGCCTCAAGGTGAACTCCTATAGCTTAAAGACTAACAAAACTTGTGAAAGGGTATCTGAAGAAGTGAGCAGGTGGGTAGACCTGTCCTCCGGAGGCCTGTAGAGGACAAAATTTGGTATAATGAAATTTGACCTGTTTTCTCTTATAATGTTTAAATTATTCTTAAAATATAGTTTAAATATAGTTTACATTAATTCTGAAATTTTTACAAGGTTATGGAAATAATCTAAAAATAATTTATGCAAGAGTCAAATATAGACAACTTTAATGCTACTAGGGTTTTTTGCTCATGAGGTAGAATTTCTGCTCAAAACACTGTGGAGTTTAGAGGGAATGCTGTAACCCCCAAACTGAATGATAAACAAGAGAGCTTTAGGGTCCCAGCTGGAGACCTTTGGGTACCTGGGCTTTATTTCTGCTGAAAACATCTACAAATTAAAGCAGCTCTGGATATTTTTTTCATCCTAAATCAGGTCTTGACAAATTTTCCTCAGCTTTATGAGCCAACCCAGAAATTTCGGCACCAAACTTATTTTCCAGCCTTCAGGGGCTTTATAGTTTAATGACTATACTTTCTAATTATTATTACCATAAAACTTAATCCTAATTTTTTCAGAGTTTCTTCTCATTTTTAAGCTATTAAAAAAAGTGTTGTAGCATATAAATAAATATGAGGTTACCGTGGTTGGCACTTATCTGGATGGCCCAGGTTAGCCCACTCTTGCCAGATCTCACAAAGAAGGGTCACCCCTGCTTAGTTCTTGGATAGGAGACCACCAGGTAAGTCCAAGTTTGCTATGCAGAGGCAGGCAATGGCAAACCACTTCTGTTCATTTCTTGCCTTGAAAACCCCATCAGACTGCCATAAATCAGCAGAGAGCCTATTTGTGTAGTGGTTAGGAGCGTGGACTCTAATCTGGGAGAACTGGGTTTGATGCCCCACTCCTCCACATGCAGCTGCTGGGTGACCCTGGGCAAGCCACAGTTCTCTCAGAGCTGTTCTCTCAAGAACAGTTCTCTCAGAGCTCTCTCAGCCTCACCTACCTCACAGGGTGTCTGTTATGGGGAAAGAAAGGGAAGGAGATTGTAAACTGCTCTGAGACTCCAAGTGAAGGGTGGGGTATAAATCCAATCTCTTCTTCTTCTTGACAACACTTTCCACCAACAACCCTGGTAATCAAGTTAACAACTAGCCCTCATCTACATTGCCCATCTCTCCATATTTTCCAAATGGTAAGGAAGTTATAAGCCACTGCAGTACCAAAGGTAAGTACATGGAGGAACACTGAAGGAACAGGAGGGAATGATGTGAAAGTCAATTGCTCTACATGACCAATTTCTGTTTCCAGCCCACAGAACTGGTTTCTCCCAAGCTGAGGAAAGAAACAGGCACATTTTAGATAGCATGCTTCAGAATACACCAGCCCTTCTTTTTTCAAATACCTCTGAGCCCGTAAGAGGGGGGGGGAAGCTAAGACTCAATCTCTGCTGTGACCTTGATGGTCCAGGTTACCCAATCTTGTAAGATCTCAGAAGCTAAGCAGGGACAGCCCTGGTAAATCCATGGATGGAAGACCACCAAGGAAGTCCAGGGCCACTACACAGAGGCAGGCAATGGCAAGCCACCTCTGTCCATCTCTTGCTTCCAGAGGGTCAACATAAGTCGGCTGTGACTTCACAGCACTTCCCCACCACCAAGACTCAGTCTCAGGACTAACTTCACAGAATCTGGAGTGATCTTCAGTTGCTCCTTACAGCTTCAGACTACCCTGACGGGTGTCCTGTGCAACCCAAATGTGCTCCATAATGCGGCATTGCAAAGAATTGTGACTTGCTGTCTGGGCACGCAGCCAGTTTGTGCTCAGCACTGGCCTAACCAGAAGCAGCTCAAACTTACGATCTTTTTCAGCAGGCTGGCACCCTAGCAGACGCACTCCCAGAATGACCCAGAACCCCTTGTGCCTAATGTGATCTAATACCTTTTCATGGCCCGAAATGGGTGGAGCTATAGGCCAAAGACAGCACAATGTAAGCCACGCTTCCTATTCAATGGGACATTTTGAGGTACATGCACCAGCAGAAACAATTCCAAACATCAATCCATCCATAGATGCAAAGCGTTATGTCAGTATTCAGTTGAAAGAGCAATCAAAAATTTGAAGTTTCACCATTAGAAATATTAACAGTATAATCCACAGTTCACTTGCTCTGGATTATCCCATTCTTTAAAACTAGATTGTTTTTCTGTCTGAGCTACGAAGTCCATCCTGTGGCTACAGTTCTCAAGCCAGCACATTACTGCAGAACTCTGAAACTGAAAATCTTTTTTTCCCTTTCCTGCAGTGCTATCTTTTCAAATACTCTCCTGTCCATGTTCTGACTTCTCCATTTTACTAGGAAACTGCCCACCACCACCTCGTTCAAAGGCCGGGGGGGGGGGGGGGACGACGCTACTTAAAATCCAAGTCCAAACACACACAACGTTTTAGCATTGATCCTTGAAGCCGAATTACATGTTGCATGCATATATGCATGACCAAAGCAAAGCAGCAGCAGGGAAAGAAATATACTTTCTCCTGTGCCTATAGCTTTGAACCAAAGTCTTGGGCTTTGGTTTAAATGCATATACGTGTAATATAGTTAGACCCTTAGTAAAGGCAATTTCATGCCACACTAGGCATTTTTCAAAACCAGTGCAAACAAGCAAACTGATGGGGCTATAATCCTGAACAGTTCTATCAAGTTACTTATGTGCAGCTCCAATCACAGTAGTTGAACACAGTCAGGCTGCAGTCCTGAGCACATTTACTAGAGAGTAAGCCCCACTGAGCTCAATGGGACTTACTTCTGAGTAAACATGCTTAGGACAGTGCTGCCAGTCACCCACTGCTGGGAACTGTCCTAGTCAAATCCCCATTCATGCCACAGAAGCTTGCTGGGTGATCTTGGGCCGGTCACACACTCTCAGCCTAACCTGCCTTACAGGGTTGTGCGAGCATAAAATGGCGCAGAAGAGAATGATGCAAGCCACTTGGGCTCCCCCCTGGAGAAAAAGGTGGAATATGAATGAATTAAATAAATACAGTGTGAATTCCATGTTAACGTCACTTGTGTAGACTAATTCCAGAAGAGTAGCTGTGCGAAACAGTGTACATCATCATTAAGCAGGGATGGTGTAGGACCTTAAAGACTAAGCTTCTATTCTAGCAAAAGCTTGCAAGAACTGGAGCCTGCTTCATCAGTTGCACAACACGCACAGGCAATCCTGTGGGTATTCTGTTGGCAATATGCCAGAGTTCCACAGCATTTCCAAGCAACTGCTGTAGTCTTGGGATACAAAGGAGAGCCAGCCTTGGGAAGAAAGTTCAACAGATATCCACGGAACTGGTTCCAAATAAAGGAGTCTAGGGGTCGATGAATATAGCCAATTGGCTCTTGGGCGCTGCTGGAAATTGCTGTGTAGCTTTTTCCTCGTAGCCACTGGCACACAGCCTACCTGAGGCTGAAGCTCCTTGAACCAGAGGAGCCGTCATCCAGCTCAATTTAAATATTTATATCCAATTTTTCTCCCCAGTGTGGGCCCGAAGTGGCTTGCATCGTCATTCTTCTCCTCTAAATTTATATCCCGCTTTTCTTCCTGGTCGGGGAGTCAAAATGGCTTTTCACTTTGTTCTCCCCTCCTCCGCTTAATCCTCACAACAGCAAGCAGGTCCAGCTCAAGGTGTTTCTGCGCCCTAGGCGAGGCTGCCTTGTGGCGCAGATGCCAACCTCCCGGTGGGGCCTGGAGACCTGGAGACCTCTGGAGCCAGCCACCCTTTTGCTGCTGCCACCACTGCCTCTTCCCCCCCCCTGCCAGAGGAGGGGGGAGGCACAGCTTGGCGCCCCATCCAGGGCCCGGTGCTCTAGGCGAATGCCTAGTTCGCCTAGTGGGTGAGCCGGCCCTGCCAGCAACCCTGTCAAGGTGGGTTAGGCTGAGGGACTGTCATGAACCCAACCTCACCTGGCCAGCTTTCATGCTTGAATGGGGCATTCAAACATGGTCCTGCCAGTTCTTAGCCCAACACTCTGCCCATTAGGCCACACACCCTTCTCCCCTCCTCTGTTTTATCCTCACAACAGCCCATTGAGTTATACTAAGAGCAGATGGGCTCAGTCATCCTGCGAGACCAGTACTGTAATTCTTATTATACTGCAGAGCACTGTCTCTGTGTGTGAGAGACACACATAGAGAGATGAAACAATAATGCCTTAACAAAGGCTTTCCTGCAGGCACCTCTTGCTACATGTGTCCCCTAAGTAAATTGACATACAGCATACCAGTCTAGGCTGCAACCCTTCTTCTGATAGAAAGACCAAAACAATGCAGCGTTCCAATGGGGGATACTTTAGATAGCCTAGAAAAGTGACCGCATTCCTGAATTCTAGGCCCTTAGTAATTTATTTTTTCCCCTTTGGAATGTGTGAACTCTGTCTGGGAGTGCACATTCTCTCCCCCCCCCCCATTTTAAGTGATGTCCTTACTAGCCAGTATGGGTGTAGTGGAAGATCCTAAGCTCGAACCCCCACTCTGCTATGGCAGTCTCACTGTAACCTACTGCACAAGGTTGTTGTGTGGATAATGCAGAGGCACAGAAAAGACGTAAGTTGTTTTAGGTCCCCACTGGGAGGAAAGGCAGGGTATAAATGATGTAACAAAATGAATGAATCCTGCTGTAGTGAAGCCACATTTTCCCATGGTATGGGAAAGCACATCACTCAAGCGTAAGGGCAAGAATAAAAATCTGTGAGGTTAGAAAGCCTCAAACTGCTCCTTAAAGTAACCAAAAGTGGAAGGATGAATTATGAACTACAGGGAATTGTGGGAGGGGGGCAGCGGTGTTCATCACTGCCACGATAATAAACAGGAGTCCTGTGCCTCCTTAAAGACTAACACAGTTTGCTTAAGCATCTCTGGTTCGTGGAAGTTTACGCTGGATCAAAACTTTGTTAGTCTTTAAATGCCACAGAACTCCAGTTCACTTTAACTACAGAGAAAGCTCTTCAACGAATTTCCAAAAACCAAGGGGGGGGGGAACACATTGAATCCTTCAGTTCAGTCATCCCTAATTCCTTTCAAAATGGAAAGGCAGTATTCCAAGGACCCCCCCCCAAAAAAAAAAACCGCACACTTTCTTCTGTCAACACGCCTCCCCCTCCCTCTCCGACAGCGGTAACACCCACTGACTCAAAGACTTGCAAGAAACAGAAGCTTAAATCCACGCGGACCCAGCCGCCACCCATTTCCTTCGCAAGAGAGAAACGACGGAGAAAAATCTGAGCTGCACTGGTCGCAAGGAAAATAATCACATCCGATGTCTTCCAGCATTTTAATCTGCGGCAAGATATGGTGTCAGAAAACAAAACAAGGCATCCCCGCAAGACAGACAAGAGCGGGGGGAGAAGAGGGAAAGGCAAATCACAGATTCTCCTCCCGAGGAGGTCCACCCGAACACGCCTTTTCACACATTCAACTCCTAGGCACTTATGATAAGACATACAATCATCAGCGTCTCGCCGACGGCCAGGACGGCGGGGTTGGGGGACTGGTGGGCGCGTGTTGGCGTTTGCCCCAGTGAGAGTCGCCCCTTCCTTCCTTCCTTCCTTTTTCCCGGCGACAGCGTCAGTCTCTTCAGTGTGCAACTCGGCAAGGAGCGAAGGGCCCCCGCCACCCCACTCCCTTCCCCACCCAGCGTCTTCAAAGCTCTCCGGGAAACGGCGCTTTCCCCCCACCCCCGGCCGGCCAGCCACGTGGGCAGCGCCTTCTCCCTGGGGCTGCGAATCCACTTCCCCCGGGCGGGCGAGAGGGGTGTGCGCCGGCAAGCGCCCCCGACGGCTCAGCTGCCTCCGGCCCAGCAGTCCGGCTCGGCGTGGCCTCTGCCGGTGCCCGTGGCCAGGCTGGTGACGGGCAAGACGAGGGGCTGCTGCGGCCTCATGGATTCCTCGTAGGTGGGCAAGTACTTCACCTCCTCGTAGCTGGGCAGCTGCAAGAAGACGGGCGAGACCACGTGCAGGAGAGGCGGCGGCGGCGGCGGGTCGCGGCTCCGGCTGTCCAGCAGCGAGTCCTGCGAGGTGGCGGCCGTCACGTTGAGCGGGGTGCCGCTGCCCCTGCCGCCGGGGGAGTCCAAGTCGCCGTCGTCGTCCTCTCCTTCCTCCTCGTCATCCTCGTCGCCTCCGTGGCCGGGCCGCGGGCGCCGCCGGCTGTGCCTGCGCGGGCTGGGGCAGATGATGCGCTGCAGGAAGTAGCCGATGGCGAAGAGCACCAGCAGGATGAGCAGCCCGGAGAGCTTGCGCACGAACCAGCCCACGTTGTCGAGGAAGGTGTGGAAGGGCAGCTGGCAGCACTTGAACTCGGCCGAGGTGAAGTTGCCGTAGCTGCCCCCCCCTCCCCCCCCCCCCCCTCGGGCCCGCGAGTCAGCAGAGGCGAGTGCGGGGAGGAGGAGGAAGCCAGCCCGCGTTGCCCTCCGCCATCCCCCTCGCCCTCCACTCTGCTTGCCCCTCACGCCTCCTGGCAAACTCCCATCTTGCTGGTGGCAACTCTTGGCGGGGCTTTGCGGCGGCGGCCCCTGGGCAAAGGCAATGGTGGTGCAGGCAGGCGCTGAGGGATCCTCCAGGCGCTCCTGAGCCCCTGCTTTTAGCCCAGGGGTCCGCCTCCGGGTTGCTGCCTTGCCGGGCACCGAGACCTGCTTGCAAAAGCAGCTTCCCTGGCTGGGTCCTCCTGCAAGCGTGAGGCGGGAAAGTCTGGCATGTTGTCTTGCAGTCGGCGGAGGCGGCCGGCGGGGAAGGGGTTAAACGGGCCCGCTCGGCTGGCTGCTTTTGCAGCGCTTTAATCTTTATTAATATAGCTGTCCGTCCTTCCCTTTGTCAAGGGAAAGGAGCATCTTTCCTCACCTCCCCCCCCCCCCCCCGCCTTTCCCTCGGTTGGTTGAAGTTCCTTTGCTTAAGTGATTGGATTTCCCTGTGACCGTTATTTAAATTTACTTGCTGCTGGGATTTGCTTACCATATTTCTGGGGTTTATTTTCTGATTAAAAATTGATGATAACCATTTGGCTGATGTTAATGGGCTTAATGCAGCTCCTCTTCCATTAGGGAGTTTGGGAGGCTTGTGATATTCCCCCCGCCCTTTTTTCTGGCTGGATTCCTGCCTGCATGATCAGGCCGAGGATGGATGGAGTCTTGTCTTTTCTGGAAAGGAAAAGGGGACTGCAAGAACGGCCCCGCATCAAGACATTAAACATCGTGCCTGCGTTGTCATCTTTATTGTTGTTATTATTAATTATGCCATTAATGACTGGCACTTTACACAATACTAGAAGAATGTACTGTAGAAATTTTAGGCAAAGAGCGTTGTACAAATACACAGAAGACAGGTCATCACGCAGAGAAGCTGACGTCCTAAATTTAGACAGTGGGGTCTGGAGATGATGAAGGGACCCGGAAGGGCAGGAAGGAAAAACAAAGTGGCTGAGGTGGCATGTCCCATCTTCTGCTTTGTCCCCACCCCCACCCCCAAAAAAGACAGCGCCAGTAAGAAATTTAACTGACTTCCACCCCTGAATAAAGATAACTAAACAGCAGAGAGAGAAAGGAGGAAATGGCGGAGGTTGGGGACAGCCAAGGGCCAAATATTGAGTGGCTCCAGTTGAACTGAATTTGAAGTGAGGAGTAAAGGGGTAAAGCCAAGGCCCTCCTGAGGAAAAAAATGCAGTTTGAGAAGGAAATCTGAGGGAAGAGGTAGCAATCATGAAGATGTTCCGGGGACGAGGAGGAGGAGGAGATTGGATTTATACCCCGCCCTTCACTTGGAGTCTCAGAGCGGCTTACAAACTCCTTTCCCTTCCCCTCCCCACAACAGACACCCTGTGAGGTGGGTGGGGCTGAGAGAGCTCTGACAGAAACTGCTCTTTTTCAAGGACAGCTGTGCCAGAGCTTGTGACTGACCCAAGGTCACATCAGCAGGTGCAAGTGGAGGAGTGGGGAATCAAACCCGGTTCTCCCAGATTAGAGTCCGCACACTTAACCACTACACCAAACTGGCCAGGTATAAGGGGTGGCAAAGGAAAGCAGGCAGAATTGTTAAAGAGAACAGAAGACCTTTGGTTAGCTGAGGGTGATCATTGAAGCACTGAAAGTCTGGGGTATGATAAGAAAGAGATGTGAAGGTGGGGTGAAGAAGCCACAGAACTAGGGCTTGTAACCCTCTTGTCTCTACAATGACCTCGCTCGCCTTTCCTCTTCTGACTGCCTTTCTACCAGCGTGCTGACCCAGGTAGGTATCTTTTAGCACAGCAATCTACAGGGTAAAACTTCTTTGAGGTTTTGTGAACTCATTAAAATTGCATTTGCTACATCACTCTTTGCAAGAGGCCTGTGATGTATTAAGAGGTGTTTTCAGGCAAAAATATTTACAATAACCTTGAACACAAAGGGATATTTGTATATTTAAAAACATCAATGTACTTAGCCCCTCTCGTATCACAAGCAGGACCGAATAATTGAAATAAGCACAAATTTACAGCAGCTCCAAAAATAAAGAAATTAAGGAAGGCCTGTTGGTTTTTTTAAAAGAAAAGCAGTAAATTTTAACCAATACCAAAAATGTCTTCCAGATATCCGTAACCGAGTGTACAATGGAAGAGAAGAGAATGCTGTAAACTGCTTTTGAGTCCCCATTGGAGAGAAAGGTGCCGTATAAACTGAGTAAATAAATAAATGAGGCTAGCTTGATTAACAGGGCAACCCTTAGCTGGTCTATTGAGAATCCTACACAAACCTACTCAATGGACTTCTCCCGGGAAAGTGTGCTTATAACAGTGTGCTGTGGTGAGATATTGTACTCTTAGTGCTGGTGGACAGAACATGGTGATGATGGCATCAGAACAGCATTTCATACAACATTTAGTTAAATTGACAGGGATTTGCTTGTCTTTACTCCAAGAATCAACTGTTACCAGTCATGTGTTCAGATCAATCAAGGGCATTGTCATTTAGAAAAGATGATTTAGTTTAGGGAGAGAAGGGATGTGACGTTTTAAAGTGCTGTGTGGTGTGGAGAAAATGCAGAGGAAACTTTCCCTGTTCCAAAACACTAGAACTTGGGGACACAAAATAGGGGAGAAGATTCAGGACAGGCAAATATATACGGTATAATTAACTTGTGGAACTTACTGCCACTAGCTTAGAAGTGCCAGTGGACCCCTATTTTATTTTGTGCTACCGACGAACATGTCTGCTCCTCTGAAACCTATGTTCATAGGGGCAGAATGTCTGAACACCAGTTGCTGGGGGGAGGCATCCACAGGGGTTGGCTTTAGCCTCTGCCTTGGACATCCCATTAGCCTCTATGGGAAACGGGATGCTGGACTAGACACAGCTTTGGTCTGATCCAGCAGGGCTTTTCATCAGTTCTTATTGCAAAAATGCAGCCTAAAAGGAGTCAGAAGCAGTGAAATTTTTCACTTGGTTGTAAGTCCCTTGAAAGACACACAGTAGATTTTCTTAGGGTGCATCTAGGGAACAAATGTTTGATTTTGTACTAATCCAATTGCCATGGCTTTTCTTCTGTAGTATCCTGGATATTTATTTATTTATTTATTTATAAACTCAACTTTTAGTCCACCCTCCCCTGTGCACAGGGATTAGGGCAGTGAACAACAATTCAATAAATGCATTCATAATAAATTAAAAGCAATGTAACAATTCAGTAGATACATTCATAAGTCTATTAAAAACAATTAGTCAGTAAGCAGTGCAAAAAAATTCAAACAATTTCAGATTGTACCCTACCCCATGGGGGTGATGTTACCCGGACCGGAACCGGTTCTGGGAGCCCGGATTGACTCTGAGTACAGAGGCGGGCGGTGCGTGAGTTCAAAATCTGCGTATACAGAGGTCGGATTTGACACGTGTCGAAAGCCCGCTATGTCCCAGGAAGACAGACAACAGCTAGGGTTAAAATCAAGTTGTCTTTACTAAAGCAATTGTTCAGACATACCAAAAACAGATGCGCACAAATTCACACAAGCTCCTCAGTTACAATAGAGTAAGAAAACATTAAGCATGAAAAATAACAAAAGCATCAAACAAAGGGGATGACTCTAAGGTATACGGTCATACTCATCTGAGATCCAACTGAGGGAAGAAATCTTCTCCTCCAAGACGGGCAGCCAAGGCAACAGCGGGTGGACTCTAGACACACAAAGACTGGGACCAGCCACAGCCACGTGCGCGCTCCCTGGTCGCGACTCCGGGAAACTTAAGAGTTACCTGCAGCACCTTAGTGCAACTAGGGGTAAGGGTGAGCTAGCCGGAGAACAAAGGGAAGTTTCTCCTTTTAAGAGCTGCTTTTCAGGGCAGTCTCTGTCTACCATAAAACTTATGTTACGTCCTCTACTCCTAGGCTATAGGTTGGGCAGGGGTGACGTCCTACAAAGAGGGGTAGTGGGTAATATGCAGATTCTTCTATCCTACATCAAAGCGGGGCCATTTGGTGTTGGTTGCACCTCCGTTTCCCTGGCAACTTCGTTGCTGCTGCCAGATGTTGGGTACCCAAGCCATAAAAGATGTTGTCTCTTTGATGCCAAGCCAGATAACGAGGTGGAATTGTACTCCTTCCCACCGTCCATCACTGCTGGTCAGATCTGTTGCTCATCCAAGCGTCTCCATGTGTACCCCAAATGGTGACCTCGTTGGTACTGGGGCACATTGCAACATTCCAGAGCAGGCATCTGCTTTTGACCAGGGTGCAGTGGAAATTTCCATGGCAAGCAAGATACTTGATGGCAGGCATCCCTGTAAGGCCCCCACTGTGGGCAACCTCGGAGTGCAAGGCCTGCCATTGCAGTCCATAGCAACACACACACACACACAGCAATGAGCCTCTGGCTCTCAAAGGCACAGATATTTATACAGGTAAGCAACATATCATAAGCACAATACAGGCAATATGCAAATGCAAGTGAAGGAAGGCACCAGGCTAAATGGAGACCGTTGCTGTCCTCAGCCAGAAGCCTGGAAGAGCATCCCTGCCTTACACACCCTGTAGAATTGCAATAGGTCCCACAGGGCATGGATGTCATTCAGCAGAGTTCCACCAGGTTGGGGCCAGGACCAAAAAAGCTCTGGTTAAGGACAGCCGGATGTTTTTTTGGGCCAGGGATCACCAGAAGGTTCTCCCCAGAGTATAGTGCTCTTTGGGGGGTATACCAGGAGAGGTGGACCTGTAGATATGTTGGTCTCAGACTGTTTAGGGACTTAAAGGTTAATACCAGAAACTTGTACCTGATCCAGTATTAGTGTGGACCCAGTGCAGCTGGCAGAGGACCAGTTCTATATGTGCTGTCTGTGTGGTTCCAAAAGAACCCTGCTGCTGTTTTCTGGACCAGTTGTAGTTTCTGGATCAGTCTCAAGGGTAGCCCTACATACAGCAAGTTACAGTAGTCTAGCCTGGAAGGGGGCCCGTTGCCTGATTTAGCTTAACTGCATAAATGCCAGCCGTGCAACATTTGTGATCTGGGCCTTCATCGATAAGGACCTGGTACCTGGTATTTTTGGCCACTGTGTGACAGAGCGTTAGACTGGATGGGCCTTTGGCCTGATCCAACATTGGCTTCTCTCATGTTCTTAAGGAGGCATCCAGAAACACACCCAGGCTCTTCACAGATGCTGCCAGTGTTGGCAGCACGCCAACACAGAGTTGGGAGTTGGTGCCACAGCCGTGAATCCCCCCTCCCAGCCACAGAACCTCTGTCTTAGATGGATTCATTCTCAGCCAGCTCTGTTTCAGCCATCCCACCACGGCTTCCAGCCCCTTAGCCAAGTTAGCTGGGGCGGTGTCTGGCCAGCCGTCAATCAACAGGTACAGCTAGGTGTCGTCTACATAATGATGACAACCCAGCCCAAAACTCTGCACCAGGTGGGCGAGGGGGCGCATATAGATGTTAAACAACATTGGGGAGAGGATTGCCCCACACACCAGGGGGTATCTAGGTGACACCCTCTCTCCTAGCTCTACCCTCTGTCCCTGACCTTGGAGAAATTAGGTAAGCCATTTCAGGGCCATCTCACAAACTCCTACGAACTCCATACTTAGTTGCTGAAAATTTTCCATGAGAGATCTCTGGTTACACACCCAGACCTGGAAGTAAGTACAATTGTAGTCATTAGGACTAAGCCTGTCCTGATAGCCATGCTGATAACCATGGCTTTTGCAACCAAATTTAAGTTGCTCAGCTTGGCAAAGACCCTTCAGTAGACTGTGTCCCGCCAAGTGATGAGACAACAGTAAGTTTCTAGATAACCCTGATCAGGCCAAATTTCTTCATTATCAAGGAAGGAAAGTCCTTTGAAGTTGGAATGATTCCTTTTGAAGTCTCTTGCTAACACCAGAAAAGTACTGAAAGTTTATACTTTGAAGATGTCCCAGGGAAGATAAAATTACAATCTTTGGAATCTTGTTAGCATAATCAGCCATGTTGCCTCTCCAGATGTGTCTCTCTCAGGACAGAGTTGAAAGCAAAGCAAAGATGAGAATACTTTCAGACTGTATTCAGGAACAAATGAGAGCCTAAAATGGCCTGTGCAGTCAAGCAAGCACAAGTCACAAAGCTGCAATCCGAAAGATGCTTGTAATTTAATTTTTTCTCCCCTGTCTTTGTACTCAGAATACATATCTACTTGTGCAACCGTTTTATGCATCTGACAAAGTGAGTTGTGGCCCAAGAAAGCCTAAGCTGCAGTAAATAACACTTAGGCCCCGGTCACACGGGCCAGATAACGCGGGGGGAGGCGTGGCTTTTTGCGGCGGCGCACTTTGACCCGCCCGAACGCAATCAGATGCGATGGTGGGATGGCGCACCTCAATGCGGCAAGGGGAGCGCGCTGGAGCGATCAGACGGAGGAAGTCCGTCTGTGGCCCATCGCAACCATTAGGTAGTGGAATTTCAGCACTACCTTTTAACTGCGGATCTTCAGCGGGACGTGACGGGCTGACAACTGGTGCGTGACACTAGCCAGATGTGCCCATTTGATCACACCCGTAAACTGCCCAGCATCCATGAGTATCCCGCCGCAACCTCTGCGTGTGATTGGGGCTGTAGTCTCTAATGTGCCACAAGATTCTTTGCTGGTTTTTGCCACATGACACTAACACCGGCTACCCATCTGAAATGTGTTACAAAGCAATGAATCCCATTAAACTCAATGGGACTTGGCACAGTGGTAGGGCAGCTGTTTTGCATGCAAAAGGATCAAATAATAGAGGCTGTGAAAGACCACAGCCTGAGAACCTGGAGAACTGTTGCCAGTCAGAGTAGACAATACAGACTTCGAGAAACCAAAAGTCTGACTCAGTATAAGCTTCAGGAGTTCTCACAGCAGCATGTAGAGGACCAGTTTTCAAAACAGAATGGGGGTCACCCTGGCACATTTATCCATTGTTGGTGGATGTGTCCAAAAGTGGTTCAATTTTTTTTGGGGGGGGGGGGATTGTACTGCTAGTTGAAAAAATTGTTGGCTGTGTCATCCCCTGTAGACCAGAGACCATTTTACTTAATTACTGAGACGACAGAGTAATACCCAAGCTGTAGTTATAACTTATTTCATATTGATGATAGCGGCCAAAACCCTGATTGCCCAGAATTGGAAAACTAATAGGATACTATCAACAAAGCAAGGGTTTGCCAAAATATCATGGTAACAGATAAAGTTTCTTCTCAGTATGTGCTGACAACCCTTTGAAACAATCCTGTTTTGTAGACAGTTGGTTCCCGTTTGTTGACTGTGTTTCAAATAACAAATGCCAACAATGTTTTACAATGTTTAACAATGCTAAAGCTGGTTTCTCTCTGGCCATTGAGGGCCTCTTGAAGAACTCTTTGAAACAATCCTGTTTTGTAGACAGTTGGTTCCCGTTTGTTGACTGTGTTTCAAATAACACAAATGCCAACAATGTTTTACCAAATAAGTATGTTTTGTATTTTATTGAAAATTATGTTTTTTATGCTAAGTGTGTTACATGTTGTATTATAATTTTTAAGTTATATGTTTATTATTATTATTTAGAAAAGGTTATAAATAAAAAGTTATTTTTTAAAAAACCAGAATGGAGCTTCTTAAGGAAGAGATGCCAGCCCCAAGTGGGGCCTGGGGATCCCCTGGAATTACAGCCCATCTCCAGACTGCAGAAATCAGTTCCCCTGGAGAAAATTGATGCTTTGGAGGGTGGACTCTAGGGCATTGTCCCCCACTGAGGCTCTATCCCCAAATCTCCAGGAGTTTCCCAACCTGGAGCTGGCAACCCTACCCCCTGCTCCCCTGCCAAGGGCCAGGGAGGACATGGCAACCCTGTCTCAATGTAATTTGTTTGAATGCCTTCCTGTGAAGACATCTGTTTTAAACTCTGAAGACACAACAACAATGAACAGTCACTGCCTACTCAGGAGCTGGTGGCATGAAGTCCCTTAGTCTGGGTTTCTGTCGCCTGCCCCTCAGGGCACACACCAGCTCTGGAGAAGGAGGGGAAGGGCTGCTAAAGCTGGTTTCTCTCTGGCCATTGAGGGCCTCTTGAAGAAACTGATGGCCATGAATTCCCTGGCCAAGGCTTCCCCTCTCCTAGTTATGACTAACATATCCTATTGACCTTAATAGAATCATAGATAATGCAGGAAATTCACAAATACCTACCCTTCCACACCCCCAGTGACCACTGTTCCACGCCCAGAAGATGACAAAAAACCTCCAGGATCTCCAGCCAAACTGGCCTGGAGAAAAACTGCTTCCTGACCTCAAAGTGGTGATCAGCATTTCCCTGGGCATGTAAGAAAGGGTCACAAGAACTAAGCACTGAGGCAACCCTTCCTGCCCTCCCTCTCATGATCTGCCTAAATCCACAGAATCAGCATTGCTGTCAGATGGCCATCTAGCCTCTGTTTGAAAAGCTCCAAAGAAGGAGAGCCCACCACCTCCTGAGGAAGCCTGTTCCACTGAGGTCTAACTGTCAGGAAGTTCTTCCTAATGCTTAGCCAAAAACTCTTCTGATTTAACCCATGCTGACTCTTAGTAATCACAGCCATCCTTTCTAAATGCAACTAAATGCATCCTTTCTAAATGCAGTTCGCCCGGCAAGGCGGGATACAAATTGAAAATAATAATAATTATTATTATAATGCTCAAGGACTGTCTGTCTGTTTATTTGTTCTAAACCTTTCCCAGGTATAGATGTCAAGCTGACAGTTCGGTGGTTACCCAAATCCTCCTTTTTCCCCTTCTTGAAGCTGCAGACAACATTTGCCCACCTCCAATCTTCTGGCGCCTTATCTGTTCTCCAAGAATTCTCAAAAATAATGGACAGAGGCTCAGGAATTACATCCGTTAGTTCTTTTAGTTGCAAGAAGCTTTGCCAGATTGTGGCCAGGATGCTCACAGATTTAGTATGTAAAGCCTTTATTTGTTTACTTATTTTCTTGCTTGAGTTCAGGGATCAAACTCCAACACAGAATTGAGTGGGCTGATGCTCATTAATCAATATAGTATGGTGCTTAAGAGTGCTGTTGGGGAGACCCAAGTTCAAATCCCTACTCAGCCATGAAGTTCAGTGGGTGATGATGGACCATTCTTTCACTTACTAGCCTAGCCACTTAGATGACTCATGGGGCAATGCTGAGGATGAAATGTACATAAGACCTATCTCAGTGGTGGATTGTGGCCAGAATGGATAGCAAATCAAAATATTAAAATCAAATTATCATCAGTAAAGTCACATCATTAAAATATATAATTCACTGTCAGATCATAGAATACTAAATATACCAGGTTAAAAAAACCCTAAAACCTGTCATATTGTTACAGTACCCAACTAGCAGCCCCAGTTTCCAAATGCCAGAGATACTAGAACTTTCCTGACTTTTAATAGAGTTGTCTGTTTCTAGGATCTTTGACTTCTTGCTGTAGAAAAGAAGCACCATAGATATGCACAAAGCCTGAAGAGCTTCCAAGTTTATATCTAGCTCCTCTTACACTGCCAATAATAAATTTCCCTGCGGAGCACAACGGTATAGCTGAAGGTAATATATAAATGTCCTGTATACTGTAGCTCATCTGATTTTTTTTTTCAAATAGCGATTATTTTACAAGTCCTCCTTCGATAGCCTTGAAGTCATGCCCATATTATTATCTAGTGCTGAAATTCATACCAATCCTACAGGACAAAATATGCTATAGAAGTCCTTTGTAATGCCAGGGGTTGCTTTTGGCACAATTCTATGCAGTTTTGTATACTCAATTGATTTCATCTAATGTCCCACAGATTTTTTGGAACTGCCTTTGCCTTTGCTTATATAACAACATGGCAATGGCTACTTTCAAAAAAAGCTCAGTGAAACGAAGCCCAGTGCTGTGTCCCTTCATATATTATACTGAGATATCAAGCATAGGTTTTTTTCCCCTGTGTTTTTTTAACCGGATAAAATCTCTGTGTTCTTTATATAGTAAGACTGATCTCCAACAGTGACTGGTACTTGGAGTTAAAATAAAGACCCTGGAAGGCCCATTAAAACGTGAAAATGTTGCATGTGTTAGCATAGTGCTAAGAAGAGACTAAGTTGTAACCCACGAAATCTCTGGTTCAAAAAGCCATGAATGCCCCCATGGCAGGGGTAAGCCATCATCTCTCAGTTCCTTCTACAATACTGGCATAATAACACTAATCAGGTTGAAAGTAGGAATGCTGTGAAGTTGACAGCAAACATATTGTGTTTGATAAGGCCGTCATGACCCCCACTGAGCTGGCTCTGGACTCTGATTTGGGAGCCTCCAAGGAGCCAGAGGTGTGGCCTGGGGGAGTGCGGGGAAACTGCAGAAGACCCCTGCTGGGCAGATGCCCGTGGCCCATCTGCTCCAGAACTCACCCCTGAGGAACCAGCAGTGGGAGTTTTAAGTATCGACAGGCAGGAGATGATGATCATTAAACAAGCTTTTATTCATAACATTGCTCAGCTCTGATCTGCTCTGATAAGAGCGGCACCCAGACATATACCATTCCAATATTGAACTATATACAATGTTGCTACTTTCATGAGGTCTGATTGGACCTAAGTGGAGCTTCCTGATAGGGTACTCTGTATGGCTTCAGGACCACTGGAAGGTCTTTATTAGACAGCCGATCATGACAAAGGAAACTAGGATACCTTAGCACAAACTGTAACTAAACAGCATAGAATAAACTCAGAACATAACAGGGAGGTCCTCCAGAGCTTACCCCTGCAGAAGGAGCTCCTCTGCCAGAACCCCCCCCCCCCCCCCCCGGTCCTCGGGCAACTAAGCATCAGTCCAGGACTCGGTCCACAAGCCCACCAGAATCCACCTCCACCCCGCAGGAGCAGCAGAGGCAGAAACTTGGGCCTTTGCAGGATCCTGGCTCCAGTTAAGCCTGGCAAAGGTGCTTTTTCCAGAGCAGGTGGAACGGCTGCTCTCTCGGCCTATTTAAGCTTTGTGCTGAGAGGGGAAGCTTGCTGGATCAACAGGGCCACTAGGTGTAAGCTTGTGTCCCTGTTCTAGTTCCTTGCTTCCAAATCCTGTTGATTAAAAAAAAAAGCCACAGTATTTATAATGACTGGCTGACCTGTTCCCTGTTTATTTATCTGACTGAGGGTGCGTTCAGATGGCAATGTTAAAGAGCATGGAGCCCGGTTATATTTAAACTGAATGAAATTATAACAGAGAATGTCATCCAGACATTGCTCCGCTCACTTGCTCCAGCGTGCAGTTGTTCCGTGATTGTGTCCAGACTTTCCCCCGATCTAACCGCAGAGCGCACACGATCGCATTTTTTAAAAAATTGCCGCATGTGCATAAGCAGCCGAGCAAAGGACTTCTCCATTCGACCACGCATTTGACCACGCATGCTACTCAAAGGAGAAGCCAGGCTGAGACACATATGTTCAAGTGAGTTATGGGTTCAGAGTGTGGTTTGAATTCCCATTATGCTTACCGGCACAAGCAGGCTTTTACTGATTAGCCACTGGGTTGGATCCAGGATTCCACCTGCACTAGCCTGCCCTTTCCCAAGAGTCAGACTAAAGGGTACAAGGTCTGCTCATCACCCAAGACAGGCCTAACCAGGGCCGGCTCACCCACTAGGCAAGCTAGGCACTCGCCTAGAGCGCGAGCTGGCCCCTTGGGGCGTGGAAGAAGAGGCAGGGGCGGCCGGCGTGCCTGGCCAACATGGCGGAGGGAGGCAGCAGCAGCCCGCAGGAGCCCAGTGCGCTCCCGGCACTAGGAGCCGGGGCACCAGCAACATCACCAGCAGGAGGAGCCGCCCCCACCGCCCTGGTGTGAGCAGCCTTCCTTGCAGGCGCCCGGGGAGTTGCTCTGCAGAGAGACACGCTATCAGCCCTCACGGGGGGGGGGGGGGGGGCGACAAGGCGCCTAGGGTGGCTCCAGTCGTCGCCCAGCCCGTACGTGCCGGAGCACCCCGGCGAGGATGCGCCCTCCTCTCGCCCCAGTGCCTGGCCCAGTACTCTGAGCTCCCCCCTGATGCCCCCCCGCGGGACCATAAAGGAGCTGCCGGGCGCTTCGCTGCAGAAGGCGTGCTGCCTCCTCGTGGTCTTCTGAGTCCTCCACCTCTCGGCCGTCCTCCTTCCCCTAGAATGGCCGGGCTTGGGAGGAGGAGGAGGGGCGGGTCAGAAGCGAGCCAGGGGACACAACCTGGCTCTCCCAACCCCCGCCCCTGCTTTTGCGTCGGAGAAAAGGCGAGCGCGTGGAGGCACTTCAGGCTGCGGAGGGGGGGAGTAGGGAGCGTGCACGGAGGCGACCGGCTTGGGGGGGCGCCTGCCTGCCGGCCCTGGCCAGCTGGGAGGTGTCCAGACCCCACCAAGAGGTTGGCACCCGAGGGGGGCGCCACGAGGCGGCCTCGCCTAGGGCGCACAAACCCCTTGGGCCGGCCCTGGGCCTAACAACTGGATACTCTATTCTCTCCCAGAGATAGAGTTAAACTACTTTGCTGCACTACCAGGCAGAAATACTCTCAAAACTGTTTGCTCTCTTGCTGAGCTAGACCCAAACCATGACTGTGTCAGCAAGCTGCCAAAGAACTCTGTGTAACCTTTGTACACCCATCTCAGCCCTCCCTGGTTTTCCCTGACCCCACTGCGCATGTATGCTACCAGCAGCCTGCAATCTGCATTCCTTTCTGTGTACGCTAATACTGCTGTTGAAACGTAGTTATCGGAAAGGTCAACAGGTGTGGGGTAGGAGTTGTGTCTTAGCGCATGGTATATTGAGCTAGGGCATGAGAAGCTAGTAATTGTTTATCTTTTAGAACCGTTTCAATTCCCAGGCTTTCGGCGTGAGTTTTAGAAGCACCCGTGAAAGCGGGAACCATGATTATTGGTTATTGCATTGTATGAATTCATTTATTATCTGGTGCCCTGCATTTCCTGACCATTCCAAACAGTTCCTGTGTACCAGCTTTCTTCATTACTTCAATAAATACTACTTTGCTATAAACATGTATTCAATTGAATGTGTGGAGGATTCGGACAGACTGCTTTCTTCCTGAGGCAGACCGGAACTAACTCCAGGTGTGCTTCCTTCTAACACTCCATCCCCCTTCTGAAAGGTGATTGGATGGTGGAGCAGGGTCTGCTGAGTGGCTGTGTTTCCCCCCAGGGGCAGGACAGCCTCCTCTCCATCACAGGCTCCCATCAGGCTGAGGGAGAATGCACATGTGTGAAATACTGGCCCTTTCTGCATGCACAGCTTACTGCAGAGTATCCCAGTAGTCAATCCTTTAAACTTGCGAGAGGAGTTGGAACCAGCCCCAGCCAAGGGGACGCAGAGCTCTTAGCTCCCACAGCCCTGGCCACTCCTGAGCTGGTGAAGAAGCTGGAGAAGCAGAAGGAGCAGCTTTGCATTCGCCACTCCACCAGAGCTCCCAGAGGCAGACCAAACCAGCTTCTTGGCAGCAATAGCAGCGGGCCAGGTGCAGTGGTGGCGGCAGCAGAACAGGGAACAACAGCCCTCCAGACCACCATCCCCCCCCCCGGGGCCATGGCCTTTGTCGCCCCCTGTCTCCAGGAGCAGCTCCTTTTAAAAGTTCACCCTGTCATTGTAATTTTTTAATTCAGGTATGTGAGACTCATGAAAGTTCACCACAACACAAAACTTGTGCCCTTAGTTAAAAAAAATAAATTAAAAGTTAAAAACAAGGGGGAAATGGAACTTGTACAATGATGGGGGGGGAGATGGCGAAAGATGCAGAGTTAGAGGGATGACCTTGATGTGGGTGGGGGAGTGGCCTCTGTGGGATAGGAAAGGGAGGGAGGAAATCCGAGGGAATGTGTATGCTTATGAACTGAAGCGAAGTGAGACAAAAGTCAGTAGCAAACGGAAAGCGAATTGACAGCAGAGTCAGCAAAAAGGAATGCAGAAGCAACAAGAAAACCTGATGGACATGTGAGGTGAAAGCAGGAGGGAATGCAGAACAAAATATAAAAGGTGACAGATTCATAGAGAAAGTGGAGGAAATTATGGGTGCAGAAAGGGTCACTGACAACTGCACTTTACTGTCTGAATGCGTGAAAAGAAACCTGATGAAGGAGCTGCTTGTGAACAACTGAACTGCTTGATGAAAAATAGGCTCCCTGCTTGAGAAAAGGAGCTGAACATGAGCCAAGCCTGCAGGTGTTCAATTATCACTAGATGGAAGGATAATATATGTAGGGTTTGGCTTCTTCCTATCCCTAATAGTTTGTCTGAATTGCATGGTTTTCATACATTTCTTTCCAGAGGATCAAATTACAAAAGCTTGATAAGTGCAGCGTTAAGGCACTCCTTAGGTGAAATGTTACAAACCCAGGAAAACAAAACCACCTTATAGACTTATTATATATTAAACTGTCAAGTACTAGATCCTCATTCATCAGATGCCTAAAGTGTTATATTCAGTCGGCATAGGCAGAGCCCAAATGCATACAAGATGAGGACAGTGCGTCCCATCTGCAATAGCAAGAACTGTAATAATGCAGTCTTTCTAGCTATGCTGTGCAAAATAATGGTACATTTATATCAGAATCAAAAATTGTGAATTCTTTGTGATAAATGTGGGAAACATCAAAACGAAACTGGAGGCTCCAGGTGAGGCAACATAAAAATGTTCTAAATAAATAAATAACATGATAGTAACTGGGATGGGGAAAGTGGGTGTATTGCCCCACCCTGGAGTACTGGTTTGCCCCAACTGGAAATATGGCAGCACCACCTAATGAGGAAGGCTGACTACAGCCTTGAGCCTCAGCAGCAGTCATTAATTGGGCGGAAGGGCTCTCAGCTGCAGCTGCATCTAGGCTCAATGGAAAGGTGCCTTACGGTTTCCCTTTTTCCTTCTGTCCCAGTGTGGGATCAGTGATTGTCCTGTCCCATTGGGAGCACTGTTTTGCATCCCTGGCAACTACTCTGGTCTGAAATGATAAATGTAATGGCCAGATCTTGTTAGGAGCCATAGACGCACAAAATGGGTTTTGTATTTATTTACTTAGCCAGATAGGAAAGGTGCATGCACAAACTGCTGCTGCTGTGAGTGATTCTTGAGCCTGATCTAGCAACTGGTCCTGTGCATGCGTAGACCTATCAAGCTGCAATCAGCTGTTTGGGTGTCTTGATCTTCCTTGGCAAACAGCTGACCAGTACAACCACAGCTTCTTTGTCAGAGCTTGTGCAGGCAGTTGTACGCTCTTGCAGCTGGATCAGGGTCAAAGAATACAATATTAGGGGATTGTTGATGTTTCTATTGACATAGATGAGAGCATCTGTAAGGGTTTAAAATTAGGAATAATGCCATGTAGATATGAATGATAGCAAAAAAATATGGACTATGTATCTGCGTTCATTGTTCCAGGGTGCCAAATCTGACACCAGACAACTAAACTGCTCATGTTTTGTCATTTATATTCTGTTTGCTTGGGCGACACTGAAAGGTTTGATGCTGATTTTCTGAAACTGATATGCCTGTTCGGAGGACCAGCATATGGCATTTCTTCATTATGCTTTCTTTTGATTCCCAGAAGCCAAACGTTTAAGGAATGTAATGCAAAAGTGATGTGTATGTATGCATGTTTGTGTGCACTTCTGACCTTGCTCATAAATTCAGGACCAACCAGTAATTAATACACTTGTGAAATTCTGCTCCACAAACTATGGTAAGGCCACAAGTTTAGATTTAAAAAATAATTGGACAAATTCATGGTGAATAGGAATCAAAGGGCCAAATGATAAGACACTGAGGATCTGTGACCAGCTCCTCCAATGTTTTTAAAATTATTTACTTCAATTATACTTCCTTTCTCATGTAATTTCAACGCAAAAGCAGTGCCAGGGGAGTGATAGGAATTGGAGCTATAACACTGGGGGGAAATGGTTTCCCTCCACATTCTGTTTCCCCAATTTAAAATACTCCCTCCATGGACTGCTTTAAGCCCTCAAGGGAAAAAGACAGTACTGATATTATGCCAGTCTTTTTCCCTGCCAGGGGCAAAAGCACCCTGGGAGACCACTTTCAATCCAATGAACATGAGAACATAAGAGACGCCAGTGTTGGATCAGACCAATGGCCCATCCAGTCCAACACTCTGTCACACAGTGGCCAAAAATACCAGGTGCCATCAGGAGGTCCAGCAGTGGGGCCAGGACACTAGAACCCCTCCCACTGTTCCCCCCCCCCAAGCACCAAGAATACAGAGCATCACTTGCCCCAGCCTGAGATTTCCTATCTATACCTTGTGGCTAATAGCCACTGATGGACCTCTGCTCCATATGCTTATCCAATTCCCTCTTGAAGCCATCCATGCTTGTAGCCGCCACCACCTCCTGAGGCAGTGAATTCCATGTGTTAATCACTCTTTGGGTGAAGTAGTACTTCCTTTTATCTGTTCTAACCTGACCACTCAGCAATTTCCTTGAGTGCCCACAAGTTCTTGTATTGTGAGAAAGGGAGAAAAGTACTTCTTTCTCTACCTGCTCTATCCCATGCATAATCTTGTGAACCTCCATGTCACCCCTCAGTCATCGAGAAAAGAGAACCCCCCTCCCTGGTGCTGCAGCTGAAATCCTTATGAGAAACCCCCCCGATTGATTTTACAGGTAAATTGTGAGTCAGGGGATCTGATCGTACGTTCCTAACACAATGAATTTGGCTCTCAAATTCTAGGGTGGAGGGACTGTGTCCGTGTAATAAAATCTCAGTGGGGGTGGTGACTTCCCTCTGTGCCTCACCTGCACCAAAGCCCATCAGTTGCCAATAGCCTGTCCAGCTAATAACACTCCCAAAATAACCTATGTACCCTTGGATAATTTAATTGCATTCTACAAATTTTCTTGACATCATTGGAGACGGTGATTTCTTAATGTACATGAAGAAGCTGTTTCCCTCGTGAGGAAACTGATGGCTGGCCTGCCCTACTGAAGAAGTCTGGAGGCCACAGCTCCAAAGAACAAACACCTAGAAAAGAGAGTGGCTCCCCACCCACAAGGGATTATGCTGTTCTAAAGAGAAACTGATATTCAAAAGTAGTTAAGCCAAAGCATGACGTTTTTTATATGTGGATGACTGGCATGTATGGAATACATTATCATTTCCAGCCAACCATTAAAACGTACACTGTGATGCCTCACCCATTATGTAATGGAATGATTGATTGATTAATTAATTAATTATTGTATGTCAGTGGGTGCAGTATAGCCAGGAGATCAGAAGAGAGCTAGGTTTTTTATTTGTGGAGAACTATGGTTTTTTATTTGTGGGGCTGAGAGAACTATGACTGACACAAGGTCACTCAGCTGGCTTCAAGTAGAGGAGTGGGGAATCGAGCCCGATTCACCGGATTAGAGTCCGCTGCTCTTAACCACTACACCAAACTGGCTCTCTTAATGGAATGGTGGCAAAACAGCAAAACTCCTGTATTAAATACTAGGCCTGTATTTTCATTTTGACAGCTCTGAACTAAGTCAAGCTTTTTTGGGTGGGGGATTAATGGATCCACTGAAAATCAGAAGTCTCAGAGAAGTACAGAGCATATACCAAGAAACTGCCTGCTAATAAGGACACTTGTTTATGCTCCATTACTAGCACTGCAAATAACCATTTATATAAGCAGTGCTTATTGGGAGTTGAGATAGAGAGGCAGACAGACAGATAGATCCACATTAACCCTAGGCTCTGATGGCTGTATCATTCATATATGTAGCCTCCTCACCAATCAGGAACTATTTCCTAACTATTAGCTCTCCTGGGTTAATTAATTGACCAATGTAGGCTATAAGCCTAAGAATTGAATAGTCAGTCAGCAGCTGTCACAATATCCAGCTTGCATATAGTTTTTGTGTTATTTTGGTCTGTCCTATTAAAAGACTGATATGATGGGGGGGTGGGGGTTCAGATGGAAATGCTTTATCCAAATGTTCCTCACAGATGTCTCTGCTCCAAGGGCATGGAAAACAAGAACTCTTTGGAATCACATCAGTGGTCCATCTAGTCCAGCATCCTGTTTCACACAGTGGCCAATTAAGAAACCAAAATGTTAATTACCACAACTATAAGGGCCAAATACTATCAATTAAAACATGTACATACATATGATCAAATATATCAAAATACATGTATTTATTACAAATTGGATAAAAACAGATATAGGCCCACTCCTCTCTTGCCTTGAAAACCCCGTTGTCCTGGGCTCACCATGAGTTGGTCGTAGCTTTCAGCATGCAGTTATTATTATTAATGCAATAATACCTCTCAATAATGTAGTAGAGATGAGGCTATATAGATTTTTCTCTGTTTTTCACTTTTTCATATCCCTCAGGTTTTTATAGGTTTTTATAGGTTTATTAGGGATCCAATGTATCATTTGAATATAATGAAGGCCTAGTATATAGAAGGCCTCTCTTCTTGTGGGTCAAAGGGGATTTTTCCTAGTTGCTGTTAACAGACAAGACACGGGAGACATTCTTCTAGCACAAAAGTAGATATCAGGCTCATGGTTCTAATTGTTTACGGTTATAACTGCATAGTGTCTGGGTCACAATGAATCTTTCCCTGGCTATCAGAGAACAACACTTTTGTTTGGGTGAGAACAAGTCTTGGCCGATATGGCTTAGGTTATGTCAAGTAAATACGTGACGCTACTGCATAGGCACACCTTTCTTTCCTTTGACCAATAAGGGAATTTTGATGTAAATGTTGTTTAAGTTTCTGTAACCAATTATGCCTTTTGTATATTATTCTCATGATGATGATGTGCTGATGTCATTTTAAGTATTTAACTTCATGTATTTCCTGGTTGGGCTCAGAAGGCAGTCAGTTTCAATGGGTCTTTTGGCCTAACTGTTTTCCGTATTTCATTGCAATAAAATACAAGAACTTCCTCCTCATTTTGACTTCATTTTGACTAGATCTTAATTTATACTACAATAACAATAAAACAAAGCACAGGTGCCAAATGGAAGACCCGTATTCTATCCAGCCACAAATAAGTTTAGGCAAATCAAATACCATTTACCTGTTTTTCATCACCAGTGAGGAAGCCATATGAACCTCTTTGGAGAAGGTGCTCTACAGCTTCAGAGCTTCTGTCCTGTAAAAGGTAAAGGTTCCCTTGCTTGAAAGCCAGTCGAGTCCGACTCTAGGGTTGCGGTGCTCATCTCAGTTTCTTTCTTTTTTTTAACAATTTTTTATTGAGCTTTTTTACATATAAGAAAAACAAACACATACATAAACCACCACCCACCACCATACATCTCTATTACCACTATTTTTCTTCCCATGTCCCTTTAATCATGTTCATGCTTAACCACATGATCTATAAAATCACCAGCTAACCCTTTCCATTGTACACACCTGATCTAAATTAATTTCCATTCATGTATTTCAGTCTAGATTACATATTTCAGATCTTTTATTCTGCTAGAATATTCATTAACTAATTGAGTTAATTAAGAAATTCATACGGCTATTATATTTAATCAGTGTCTATCCACATAATCTATTTCCCCTTAGATCTATTACAAATCATCCCAAACCCAAAACTTTTAACAATCACTTCCCTCTCTTTCAGGTTTCAGTACTCTCCTAATTGACAGGCTTATATTTTTATCTCCAGAGTAAACCTATAATCATAAAAGAAACACTAAATAATATATTCCTGTTTAAACTAATATTAAGAAGTATTCATCTTCTGTTATATTTCTATTCTCTCCCCAAACACTAGAGCCATCATTAGCCTATAATCTGACAATATCATTCCATAAAGTGACATGAAGTGACCTTATAGTCTATTTCATTCCCACATTTCTACTTAACATTCCTCTTAAACTTGTATTAAAGCTGCAAACCCATATTAGACATTTCTATTCATCCTCCTTAAAAAGGTAAAGGTTCCCTTGCTCGAAAGCCAGTCGAATCCGACTCTAGGGTTGCGGTGCTCATCTCCGTTTCAAAGCCGAAGAGCCAGCGCTGTCCGAAGACGTTTCCGTGGTCATGTGGCCGGCATGACTAAACACCAAGGCGCATGGAACGCTGTTACCTTCCCACCGAAGTGGTACCTATTTATCTACTTGCAATTTCTTGCTTTCGAACTGCTAGGTTGGCAGGAGCTGGAACTAGAGACAGGAGCTCACCCCGTCTTGCGGCACCCGGGTCTTGAACTGCTGAACTACTGACCTTCCACAGCCTGCAGTACAGCGTCTTAACCACTTGAGCCACCGCAGCTCCTTACAATTGTACTATTCTTTAGCTTTGCCCATAGCTTGCCTCAATATCCTGCAGCCAATCATTATCCCTCCTAGTAATGACATTTTGTTGTAATTTTTTTTCTTTCCCCTTAAACTTATATTAAAGCAGCAAACCCATATTACACATTTCCGTTTATCCTCCTTACAATTATACTATCCCTTAAGTTTGCCTATGGCTTGCATCAATATCCTGCAGCCACTCATTATCACTCCTAGTAATGGCATTTTGCTGTAGTTCTTTTCTGCTTTGGTTTTTCCTGTTTTCAATTGAATGTCATTGGTCTTTGTACACTTTATCTCTTCCCTGTTCTCTTATATCCCAGTTCAACTGTTTAATGTTAAGGTTTTTGGCTTCCTTAAAGCCTTTCTTCCGCTTTTTCCTCCTTTTCCTCTTTTTCTCATTCTTTTTTCCTCTGCGTGTAGGGTTTAACAGATGAGTTTTTCCATCCACTCCTATTTTCTTGCTTTCACCTTCTTCCATCCTATTCGGTCTGCCCACCTTATGTAACTCTTCTTCTATGAACACACATTGAGTATCACGCTGCTCTCTCTCTTGGTTTATTTGTTGCATTTCAGTCCTCTCTTGTGTCTCTTTTATTTGATCTGTATTATTCTCCTCCTTATTAGATAAGCACTGTGAATTCCTCAAGAGTTTATCCCATACTAGGTCCAATGCTTTCTTTGTTTCTTCTTGCACGGTTTTTTGAAAATGTTCGGACCTGCGTTCCCGTATTATTGTATCCTGTATTTCCTTACAAACTGGAGCAGTCTCCATTTTCTACACACTCTTCAGTCAGCTCTTAGCGATTAGACCATATATATTTCAATAGTCCTCTTAATGTTCTAGTAGAATTTTCCAGAAAAGTTAATACTGCTTCTAGCAGAAATTGTTTCTTACCCCATCAATGCTCTTCAGGCTCATTTCCTGGAAGCTTTTCACGGCCGATTTCCTTACCCATGGGGAGGATCCGCAAGAAAGGGGTATTTATAAGTCCTTCTATTTCGGTAAGGTTGTGCGCTATCGATACTCTTCACCAAGACATGGAAAGTTTCTTTCAGCGTAGAAAAAAGAAAAATGTTAAAAGCACAGCTGGCAGCTACTTGTCGGGAAACATGGCCACCATGTTCCCGGTCTTCATGGCGCTCCCGCTTCGAGGCAGGCCGGACTCCCCCCCGTCCTTGCCAGGGAACCGGGAGGGGCCGGGAAAGCCTCATGCACTTGGTCTCCCTCCAGGAGAACCAAGCAGAGCCACCCCCGAACCTCGGGGGGCTCCGAAAAGAGCGCGCAAGAGCTGGGCGTCCCGGGAGCTCCCGAGAGGCACGCCCGTCGCAGTGCCACACTGCCGGAAGTTCCGTGCTCATCTCAGTTTCAAAGCCAAAGAGCCAGCACTGTCCGAAGACGTTTCCGTGGTCATGTGGCCGACATAACTAAACACCAAGGCGCACGGAACGCTGTTACCTTCCCACTGAAGTGGTACCTATTTATCTACTTGCAATTTCTTGCTTTCGAACTGCTAGGTTGGCAGGAGCTGGAACTAGAGATGGGAGCTTACTCCGTCATGCGGCACACTCGGGTCTCGAACTGCTGAACTACCGACCTTCCACAGCCTGCAGTTCAGTGTCTTAACCACTTGAGCCACCGCAGCTCCTTTTCTGTCCTGTGTTGCCATGCAATTCAGGCCTTTGGAGATTATCTAAGTATAAAGGAGAGATTAATGTAAGATAAGAAGGTCCTCTGTTTTTTGGCATTTATATCTGGCAGACAGTTCCACTTAATTGGTTATAATAGTATTAATACCTTGTGTTTGAATCAGAATTGTTCAGAAATATAGATGTTTCTGGGAAATAATTAAACAGAGGTCCTGCCCAGGTACTCTCTAATGACAGATGTCCAGGCAAAGTACTCTCAAGCAAAAGCTAGAGAACTGTTCTCGTTTCACTGGAATGCTACATTTTTACTTTAGTCACATCTTCAAGAAGACATCAGGCGCATCACAGCATATTTAAAGCCAGTAAAACATAGTCGAACAAAAATACTTAAAAGCAATAAATAAGAACAAAAGGTTTAAAATAAACAAATAACCATCAAACATCTATAGAACAATATCAGAAACAGCAAACCAATTTACAGGAAAAGGCCCATCTCTGAGAATATACATGTAAGGTGTTTTGCATAAATGTGATTGATATAGGTATGTGTTTTTTAAACTTTGAGGAGTTGAGACAGGACATGGTTTCATGACTGGCATTTTTGTCTGGCTGGCATCACTGTGTCTTGGTTGGTTCCTTTGATGTCTGGAAGATTTATGGACATCTTTGGTATGGATTTCACAACTGTAGCTATGCTCTGGGTCCTTTCGGGTCAGGCCTTTCCCCCCTGTTATTTCTTTGCTGGGAGAGCCTAGGTTACTGACCGGCATAATGCCAGAAATGGCGGCATGCCATTATGACAGATCTTTATTGGGCTGCCCGACTCTTAAAATAGCTTGCTAGTTTATAGTACCCCTTAAAATGAGAAGACTGGTACTTCTAAGTCCTTTGGGAACAATGTTCTGAGGCATTTCCTCAGGAAACAAAATACACAATGTTGTGATTTTTTTTTTCCTGAGTCAGTGTTGTATGTATCATATTACTCCATTTGTGTTTATTGGAGGGGTCAGCAGCTCCCTCAGAGGAACAGTTTTAAAGTGGAGGCCGAAAGAAACTGGACATAAAACCAAACTGATATTATACAAAATGCCAGTTAATGTATGTTAGAGATGGGAAGGTTTCTAATTACAAATACTTCTGAAAGCAAAAAATGTTTTTAAAATGTAGTTGATTATATTTTTGAAGATATTATGTACATTGTAATCTATTTTCCTAAATAATAACCTCAGAGGTTCAAGGAAATTTTGTTTCCTGTCCTCAGATGTTTTACTTTTCCTTCTGTCCAGAGACGGGTAACCTATCTACACTATAGACATGAGTTGATTTCATACCAGTTTATACCAGTTGTGACTTCCCACCTAGAATCCTGGTAATTGAAGTTTGTGATGAGGCTGATTAATTCTAGTTCTCCTCACAAAGCTGCCATTCCTAGGGTTCCCTGAGATGAGAGAAGGCTACATCTACAGTGTAGACATGATGAGTATGTTTTTTGTCCATGCAAGTGCACCCACGTCACTCCAGCATCAAAAACTGTAATGTCACAAGGTTTTATACCTGCAGGTTTGATAACTTTTCAAGGGATCACTGAACTGGGGCATTTGAGTTTATAGACAACTGTCTATGGCCACCAGGCTTAGAAGATGTATGGTCTAGATGTATGTACCTTGGACTGCAAGAAGATCAAATCAGTCAATCCTAAAAGAAATCAACCCTGACTGTTCCCTGGAAGGCCAGATAATGAAACTGAAGCTCAAATACTTTGGCCACCAAATGAGAAGGGAGCACTCACTGGAGAAGACCCTGATGCTGGGAAAGATTGAAGGTCAAAGAAGACGGGGACGGCAAAGGATGAGATGGTTGGACAGTGTCATCGATGCAACGAACATGAAACTGAGCAAACTTCAGAGGACAGCGGAAGACAGGAGGGCCTGGCGGGATCTAGTCCATGGGGTCGCGAAGAGTCGGACTCGACTGTGCGACTGAACAACAACAACAATAAAACCACACACCAGGATTCCTTGAAATGTCACTGAGTTGTAGTTGGACTCCATATTAGGAGGAAGATTATACTTTTTGCTGATTTTTACTCAACTCTCCTGCTAATTTTTTCCTTCATGTTGCCCTGACCACCACACTCCCCTACACCTGTTCACAACATGGTTTCCATGATGTATCTTATTTAGTTCACACTTCTCATGCTTATGTTTTGTTTCATCATTATGTTGTTCCTTCCTGCTACTTGTCTCTTTTTTCACTTTTTCTTCTTCATTTTCTTAGCTCATCTGTCACGTACCGTTTTTAAACCGCAAATTTCCATCTCTTTCTCCTACTTATATGTATTTTCCTTCACTGTACCATATCCATAGTGTGCCTGCCACCATCATCTAACTGACCTCATCCATGGTCATCTCCAAGAGGAGACTCAAGACAGTTTTTCCTGTTTAAGCATTCCCTATATGTGTTGCTCCCTCTGTCTCTTGCATTTCCCTGAGGCTCTTCCTGATGCCATGCCCCTCTTTATATTGTGGTTAAGCAGCTATTTATATTGCGTTTTTGTAGTCCCTTTTTAGGCACTTAAGTTTTAAGGAAAGTCACTATTGCTAAGTGATTTGTGGATAGCCAAATCCATTCAACGGGCCCAACCAGGACCAATGTTCCCTCTAAGCTGAGTTAGTGTGAGCTAGCTCACAGTTTCTTTAGCCTCCGCCTCACACATTTTTGTCTTGGCTCAGGAAGGATGGCTCCAGAACAAACTATTTTATGCAGTAGCCAAATCGCTTGCTCACAACTTTAATGCCAGTAGCTCACACAGTAGAATTTCTGCTCACAAGACTCCACAGCTTGGAGGGAGCATTGACCAGGACTATCACTCTTTGCAAATACAGCAGAATACCCAGGTTCTGCAGGGCCTGTAAAATGGAGCTCTTCCACCAGACCCTTGGAGCCACTACCACTACCACCACCACCAACAACAACAACAACTGACACCCTATGGTAGGAGACCCCTAATCTGCTGGACCCTTCAATTACTGCTTGAGCTAATCACCCAAGACAACTGGAGAAGACCAAAGAGCTGACTGTAAAATGAGAAAATTACGTTTGCTAGCACTTTATTATGTTTTTGGTTTTTGTTATTTATATTAATTGATGTTGATGATTTTCCATTGTATTGTTTGAATTTTATCTGTTCTTCTGTAAGCTGCCCTGAGCCGGCCTGGCCGGCAGGTTGGGGTAAAAATTTAATCAATTAATCAATCAATTTTTAAAAAGGTCAGATTTTCTTTAAAAAATGGAGGGGGGGAACCAAACCAAAATTTAATAGCAACCTCTGTACTCATTCTGACATTTCAATGACCAAACTTCTGGAGTTCAGGTATCAGTTTAGGTTGATGTAGCCTGCCACAACGCTGCATGAAAACCAAAGAGATGGCCATAACCAGGACAAGGAGACAGAGAAGATGATGAGCAGGGAATGAAAAAAGGTGAGTGGAGGAGAGGCAGGGAGAAGGGGGATCTGGAACTTATGGTGGGGGGATGGAAATGTGGAAATTCCTAATGAACCCCATTATTTAATGTATAACTTTTTAACACCAAATGAGTAATTGCATGCTTATTAAGAGGCACAGGGGGAATTATTCAGGTCTAAACACTTGGATTTGCCTTGTCTGAAAGATAAACTATATATTATAATAAATTATGCATTGTAATAAATAAATAAATTATTGCCCTGTATCTCCCAACCCCTACTCTGAAGACAAAGAGTAGGCTGGACAGGAGGCGGTTCTGATCTGGAAAACAGCAAGAGCTCAAAGAGTTAAACCTCCCACCTCTGCTAATGCTCTAAAAAAACCCACACAACTGGCACCCCCTTCTAGGTACACCTCAGTTTTGTTTTGTTTTTAAATCCCACAGCAAGTCATGGATCTCCTTCCTAACATGTACTTTCCCCTGATTAACACCAGTTAATTACAGCTACATTAAACCCCAAATTGAATCCAGCCATTTCTATTTTCATGAATGATCATCAATAATTTTGAAAGCTTTCTGCACATCAATCACAGAGGCTAACTGAGTCTGGCAGGCAGGAATATCAATAACAAACTCCAGCTGTATTTTGTTCTTCAGATAACCCCTGATGCCCCTTTCAATGTCTTGCTTTAATAAAAGGTAAAGGTTCCCTTGTTCGAAAGCCAGTCGAGTCCGACTCTAGGGTTGCGGTGCTCATCTCCGTTTCAAAGCCGAAGAGCCAGCGCTGTCCGAAGACGTTTCCGTGGTCATGTGGCTGGCATGACTAAACACCAAGGCGCACAGAACGCTGTTACCTTCCCACGGAAGTGGTACCTATTTATCTACTTGCAATTTCTTGCTTTCGAACTGCTAGGTTGGCAGGAGCTGGAACTAGAGACGGGAGCTCACTCCATCATGTGGAACACTCGGGTCTCGAACTGCTGAACTACTGACCTTCCACATCCTGCAGTTCAGCGTCTTAACCACTTGAGCCACCGCAGCTCCCTTGCTTTAATAGGAAGTCATAATTGTGTACATACTAGAGTACTTTTGCTTGGGCAACTCCTTCAAGTGTTTTAGACAGATATATGAATATAAAAGCATAAAAGATAGTTCTCTGTAGCTGCAAAATTTTCTGTTCTAATACTTGATAGAAGAAGCTGGAACAAAGCAGTATTGGCACAGATTCAGACAAGGTCTGCCTAACGTCTGACCCACCAAACTGAATAGCCCACCAGCCATGTGTGAGGGTTCATCAGGATTCTAAGCAGAGTTATACTCTTCTAACCCCATTGTAATTCAAGGGGCCTAGAATGGTATGACTCTGCTTAGGACTGCACTGTAATGAGCCTGTTGAACGCATTAAGGTGTCTTATATTGAATCAGATCATTGGTCCATCAAAGTCACTATTGTCTACTCAGACTGGCAGCAGCTCTCCGGGGTCTCAGGCAGAAGTCTTTCACATCACCTATTATCTGTTTTTTCCTCCCTGTATGGAACTGAAACATCAGGATGCAGATCCTGCCAAGGTTCAGGCCATAGTACAAGTGGGAATATCTGCTTGCCATTTTTCACTCAGACAGGATGGATACTTGGGATCTTCAACTTAATCAAAATCCAAGAATGGCTTTGACGAAGGCCATGTTTTCTACACTGATCAGATTTTCTTTATGCCAATTTGTCTAATTTACTGTAGGATTAATTGCTATCCCCAAGTTACCCCCAAGGAGTCCCTATACCTGTGTACCCCAAGATCCTCTGACTTTCAGAAGCCAGGAGTCTGGATAAAATATATCCAGCTGAATACTAAAATAGAGTGGTTTGATACAGGCTGGAATTCTCCATGGTCATTCTCTTATGGGAGTAGCCAGTTGCCTGACTTCTCCAAGCAGTACATTAATCAAGTCTTTGTTCTACCTTCTGGAGTTCCTCAGCCCATGGGCTTAAGCCTCCATCACAAAGCAATCTTCTCCAGTAATTCAGTTAAAGGGCTCAAGGAAAACTATCAAACCACTACTCAGCCTTTGTCAAATGTGCTGTAAGGGGTCCCACCCAGAACATCCAGCATCTTCTACTCACCAAAGATTCAAATCCAGCAATACGAAAGAACACCCTGCACTCCTGGCCCTATGCACTCACAGATCTTAACTATGTGGGAAATTTGGCCCTTTGTAGGGCTCTGCCATTGGAGTCCAGATAAATCCAAGTGCACAAAGATGGCGTACCAGGCCCTCCATTGTCGTGGTAAGTTTTACACCTTGACCTTCTTCCTGGTAGTAGGTTTTGTTCCTGGACTCACTGACAATGTGGAAGTCACAGAACCCCCATTACCATTTTCCAGTATCACAGACCTGAAATCACAAGACCATGTTCTTCAGGACGGGATGCAAATTTTTATTTTCTCCACTTTATCCCCTCTCCCAGGATTCAGCTTCCCCATCCTTATTTCAGGCCAGTCTGCTTTACTGCTTGCTGGTCTTTTCCATAATCACTTCCAGTTGGGCACTAGCTGATAACAACAACAATTTTAGCAACGGCATTGTCTTTGTCTTTTTCCTGATTTCCTAGTTCCTAGTTCTGAATCTGGGATAGGGTGATAAAGCTACTTGCTGGCTAACTGCTTGTGCCTTGAGTCTCGGTAAGAAAGGTGGGTTATAAATAATTTGAATAAATAAATGTTTCAATAACAAAGTGTGTGCTTTGGAGAAATACCTGGCTTTTATTGGAAACTGAGATGATGATGATGATGATGATGATGATGATGATGATGATGAAGATGATTATGATTATGATGATGAAGGTGAAGATGATGATGATGATGATGATTTATTAGAAGCTGAGATTTGTTGTCCTCATGTAGAAAGGCAGGGCATAGAGCCAACACATGTAGAGACAGAAGACCTTTCTTTCACTTCATTCAAGGTTTAGCTATAGAGTTTTGGGTGAATCCCAGAGTGTCACCCAATGCACTGACATCATTTCTGGTTTTGTGCCAGAAGCAATATCACACATTGATGCAATGCCAAAAAATTGTCCCCACCACTCAGATTCTCCTGCCTGGTTGGATCCAGAGCAATGATATCGAAAACAGCCCCCAAACAGCCATTTCTGATCATGGGAAAATTTATCCCAGGGGTTACAAGACTTGCATGGAGTAATAGCCATGAGGGTTGCAGGGTATGCAGTGCGAAATTGCTCCCTTTGCCAATTTTACCCTCTTCTCCCTTCCCACTGCAGCATCCAGATCCACATGGCAATTATTCCACATGGGTTTTATAACCCTAGGAATAAAGTTTCCCAGAAATGTAAATGGTTGCTGGGGGGGAAGGGGGAAGGGAGAGTTGGGATGAGCCATGACCATCAGTGTTTCCTATTGGTGGATCATGGGATCCAGCTCTATATGTACTGCTTTTGAATGTTTCTTAATGGACTGATATGACAACTTGCAATTTTTTGAGAAAATACAGTAGCAAGATCATTCACAGAGAGTAAATGCAAACTGATGTGCCAGAGATTCTCAGACAGTATCTCAGCATGAATAAATTATTCTTAGTCACTGCACCTCAATCTCCTTTACCACGGAATCTACTATTTTTGGATTTTTTGGAAAGTCATCTTTGTGGCTTCTGAAAGTTTCACTTATAAACTCAGAGGCCTTGAGGAATGCTTTACAGGAACATTCTTTAGAAGTTTCAGACTTCTATCAGCAATCCACAATAATCAATACTGAAACCAAACACTAAAGAAATATATTGATTCTTTGGGAGCAAGAAAATCATTAAATACTTGACTTTCAGACTCTTTAGTATGATTTCATTTGATAGGAAAAGGCCTGCATGTTTTATATTGCTCTGAATGTTACTACCCAGCATTAGATGTACTGCAACATCCAGAAGTAGCTATTAAAAAGCTAGCTAGAATTTAAGAACATAAGAGACGCCAATGTTGGATCAAGCCAATTTTTGATCAGGCCAAAGGCCCATCTAGTCCAACACTCTGTCACACAGTGGCCAAAAATACCAGGTGCCCTCAGGAGGTCCACCAGTGGGGCCAGGACATTAGAAGCCCTCCCACTGTTGCCCCCCCCCCAAGCACCAAGAAGACAGAGCATCACTTGTCCCAGAGAACTTAGGGTTCTCAACACTCTTGGCAAATGCCAGGAGGTTCTGGGGACAGTGCCTTGGAATGGTGGATTGTGATGGGGGTGTGGTGTCTTCTGGTGACACTCTAGGCCAGGGGTGTCGAACATAAGGCCCGGGGGCTGGAACTGGCCCATCCATGGCTCTTACCAGGCCAACAAACAACTGGTATGTATGGAAATGTAAGGTACGCCCCCCCCTTTATGGTATCCCTTGGAAAAAAAACTAGTCTTGCATATGATTAATTACATTTATTGGGGATTTTGTGGGTTCCCCAGTACATCAATTGCTTTAGGAATCAATGACTTTTGTTCGTATTTTGAGTAAAAAAATAATATTGGTAATTGGGTTTGCCTGTGTCCTTTATAAAGTTTATATCTCTGGTACCTGGTGTTACATTTTATAGCACAAATGGCCTGGCCCGGCAAAGTGACATTTATGTCAGATCCGACCCTCATAACAAATGAGTTTGATATCTCTGCTCCAGGCTGCCTTCACTCATGCCTGTGTTATTAACCATAGAGGATAGGGGAAATTCTTGAAGTGTCACAAGAGAGAGGTCATTTTTCTTCCACTCCTGAATTATTTGGGATAGGAAAATTGAGGGTGGGGTACCTGCCTCAGATGGGGATATTGGAGAGGCCTACTAGAAATTCTACCAGGGCCAAAGCACATGGATATAAACAGGAATGTTAAGCGCATGCCTTCCTCTCTGCCACTGAAATCATTGCACCTGAAAGTGCTTAGCTGTGGCTGGGATTGTGTGTTGTGTTTCAGAGGCAAGAGTCCAGTGACATACGGAACCTGCCTACGCACCTTCCCAATTGAAACTATCAGCTTCACATATGCAGTCCATTTATCACTAAAAACAAATGTGTCTACATGAGGGGGAAAGCATGCACTTAGGTGCACATGAACCTCTGGTTTGAAAACATATTCATATATAGGTACAGCCCAGGTGGAGACACAGATATCCTCTTATGGGGCAAAAAATCTGCTACCCCACATCAGATTCCCAGAGAGATTTTGCACTCCCCCTCCCAGGCTGCTTCAGCCCATTCTTCAGCATTACCTGGCTATTCCTCTCTCTTTTATCCTGAAATCTCTTCAAGAGTCTCCTCAAAATTATCTCCCCATTCCCCAGTCTTTGGTCTGTTTAGGAAGGTTGTTTTTATTCTAACATCTGAGCATTCACAGAGTACAATTTAAACATTAATCCCAAATCTGTTTCAATATATTGTGGGTTTGCTCTTCAATTACTGGGCTTGGCCTAAAGTGGTACACCTAACCCCAAATAAGTGGTTGGATTCAGTGGGATTCTAAAAATTTTTTTCTTGGGAGTAAGTAAGCCTTGTTGAGTAGACCGGAGTAGGATTTTGAGTAGGCTATTCCCGATTTAGCCCAATAGAACCTGAACAGACATAAATTACAGTGGCGGCAGCATTGGACTATTAATTTATTTTTATGATGTCTTCCCAGCCAATCAGGGTCCAAAAAGCAGTGTACATAAAAACATTACAACAATTAAAATACAGTTAAAATATAAAATTCAATTTAAAACACATAACCAGCCATAGAAGGAGAGCCAGTAGCTGTTATTGGGGGTATGCCAGATGAAACAAAAAAAAGTCTTCACCTACCGGTGAAAGACCTCAATAGAGGGCAACAGACGAATCTCCCTGAGTGGACGAGATAGAATGTTGGGGAACCCTATTGGTCAAGAGGTAGGTCCTATCAGTTTGCTGGTGGGGGGCCTCCTGGCTCCTCTTTGAAGACTTTCTGGTGCACGCGCAAAGCACACACACCACAGTGACATCACCAGAAGTGACATCATAATGTTTCCAACACTGGGGACGAGGCTCTAGGTTTTGGGCAAAACTCTATGGGTTTTTTGGCCTCAAAACAATAGAGTTTTGCCCTAAACCTAGAGTGTCACCCCCGACGTTGGAAATATCACATCACTCCCAGGTGATGTCATTGTGCCAGCGCCGGCAGTGCCAGGAGGGGACTTTTTAGGGGGGGCTTTTCCCACCAGCCAGCTGGGCTGTGGCAGATTGGGGCACCCAAAATTGAGGGATCCCTTGGCCCAACCAGGGGGATGGCAACCCTAGAGATGGAGCAGCAGTCCCCCAGCACCACATTCTGAAACCTATACTCAAGGTAGGACCAGAACCACTGCAAAACAGTGCCTCCCATTTCAGAAAGGCAATGCAGAATGATGCCATGGTTGATAGTATCTATGACACAAGGAGATTAACTGTCCTTAAATGTATAATGGTTATAAGCAAATAGCCCCCTAATGGTTCAGGTAACCATCAGAGCCTGGATAAGGTGAGCCACTCCAGGTTAGAAGAAGGAAGGCGCAGTTGTGTTTGAGTTTAAAGACAGAGAGGAAACATACAGAGATAGCAGTGAATGGGCTGAACATAGGGTTACAGATCTCCAGGTGGAGGCCAGAGATCTCCTGGAATTACAACTCATCTCCAGACAAAATATAGATTCCCCTGGAAAAAATGGCTGCTTTGGAGAGTGGACTCCATGGCATTATACCCCACTGAGATCCCTCCCATCCCCAAGCCCTGTCCACCCTAGACTCCACGCCCAAATCTCCAGGAACTTCCCAACCCAGGATTGGCAGCCCTGGCTGAAGGTAAAGTGCTTTAGGGTGCAAGATCCCTGGAAGAAGAAGAAGAGATTGGATTTATATCCCGCCCTTCACTTGGAGTCTCAAAGCGGCTTACAAACTCCTTTCCCTTCCCCTCCCCACAACAGACACCCTGTGAGGTGGGTGGGGCTGAGAGAACTCTGACACAAACGGCTCTTTTTCAAGGACAGCTGTGCCAGAGCTTGTGACTGACCCAAGGTCACATCAGCAGGTGCAAGTGGAGGAGGGGGGAATCAAACCGGGTTCTCCCAGATTAGACTCCGCACACTTAACCACTACACCAAACTGTAACAATCTGATGTGGAGCAGCTGCTCTGTAGGATTTCCTCTTTGCTTTGTTTTCTGCTTGTATATTTGTAAATCAAGCAAGTATTACAGATGCCACTTGGAGGAAGGGGGAGTGCATAACTGTTATGTACTGCTGGAGCTTGAGTCTGAGTGAGAGCTCCAAAGGCCTTCAAGGCTATTGGCTGTGTTGCCGGTAACAGCCAATCATATTTGTTGCCTTATATCCAATAGCTGTACTGTAAATAACTTTACTATAGTTCATGCAAATGAAGGATCCTAGCTGCCTACTTTGTATTGGTTGTTGTTAAAGGTGGGTGTGGTTTTTACAAGTATAAATTGGCTCCTGTTGAGCCTGTGTCTTTGGGTTGGAAGTTCAATAAAGAAGTATGTTGTTTGAAAAGAGCTGCCTCATCTCAATATTTAATAGTAACCATATTATCCATACGGTAAACAATAACCTACCTTGACATGTATTAACAAATATATCAGTCCTGCACAACCTGGGGCCTATCAAGGGGAACACAGTTCAGCAACCATGTATGGGATCCCACGAGGGACAACAGCCTCCATGTTTGTTGCCTGTCTGCAAAAATGGGGAGGGTTTATTGAGAACCTGACAGGTTGCCATGTTGGCTGGTTGGGTGTACTTGGCTTTGGTACAGAAGTAATACAAGCCTGAATTATATATATATATTTAAAGACATGTCCCTTTGGTCAACAGTTGCAAATGATTTAACAAATGACTTCATTTGCAAGGACTTCATTTGCAAGGACTAAATTAAAAGGACTAAACTAAGACTTGTCCCATTGATTTTACATGGGATTTCATGTTGAATTCTGTCTGAACAAATTCCATTTTTAATGCTGAAAGAAGAGATCTTCTTTGTTTTTTTATATAAACTGTAGTCCAATAGATGTGTTCTTTTTCATGCTAAAAGAGAAATCCATTTATCAACTGAAATCTGTTGCAGGACACCAGCACTTAGCTTTGTAGTGCAGTAATGTGAATTATGAGCCATCTAAACGACACAGTGTTGTCAGATTTCATGAAAAAATCAACGCTAATGGATATATGGTTTCTTAGCAGGAGCTTTGGACAATACATCTGCATGATTCTATTTATAAAACATAATGTGCTTCCCATATGTTGAGCATACATTACAACTTTTAAATACAATTGAATCACATTTACAGTCTTGTCAGCAACAGCTGGCCTGGATGAACTGTTACACCATTCTAATATAAGAAGGAAATACACAAACGTCTTCCATAATGTCTAGACAACTAACCATGTCCTGACGTCATAACCCCCTGTTGCTGGGGAAGAGGAATAGCACATCACGATTGGGAGAGGAGAATCTATCCAGGGAACAACAGTTGCTGTCAGAGTGAGACGTGCTTCTGCTGAAGAGGGCTAGGTTTGTATTGTGTAGTGGGTTAGCCGCATGCAAGACCCGCTGAGGCACACATGATACTCTGCACGCTTACTAGTACACAACCAAAGACAAACGGCCGGCTGGCCAACTATATACACACCTGGGGACACACCCCTAGGTCCCGTTGGTGGGTTTAAATCTCCCGCCACGGTCCCATTGGTCCCCCAGTGGAGAGACCCGGAGCCTCGTCCCCATTGTTCTTCCAGAGTCAAGCTCTGGGGTATTCGCTGGCCCCTGGTGGCAGTCAGCGGACACAACAGTTTGCAGTAGGAAATTATGGAAGATATACCTCCAGACATGGGGATGTGGAATGGTATGGTATAGACCAATCTTGTCAGATCTCAGAAGATAAAAGGGTTGGGTACTTGGATAGGGCACCACCAAGGAAGACTCTACAGAGGAAGGAAATAGCAAATCATGTCTGCTTCTCACTTGCCTTGAAAGCCCCTTGCTGGGGTCATCGTACATCAGTTCTGGCTTGATAGCACATACATATGTACCTCCAGATATATCTGTTTGTGCTGGCTGTGTACTTTTGCACTATTATATCGATGCTCACTTCTAGTTAGATTTTTTTAAGGCAACAATGAACAAATAGCAGTGTGGCTATTACTCTCAAAAAAACCTGTTTACTCTGCAGTAAGGTCATCCTTCCATCTAATGTGGGAGACATTATTATGGTATTCCAAAAAGTCCTTTAAAAAGCATAGGATGAACATTAAAATACAATAGGGGCATGCTTTGATTGTTCAGAAATGTTCTTTACAAATAGCCAGTTCCTTACAGTTTGAAAAGTGTGATGCATTTCAGTGTAAGATGCTATTTTCTGTCTGAAATTGCCATGTAGCAGATCCCAAGCCATGGAGGTCCAAACTGTTCTCTGGGAACAAACTCCTCCTCCCGCAGGTAGTTACACTGTCTCAAACCGAGCAAACAATAAAAGCACCCATGAAACCCTGGCAAAACTGCTAGAAAACACATCTGTTCCGGGATGTTCTTGCACCACAAGTAAACCACATCCATTAAAATAAAAGAACATTATTTATTTAAGTAAGAAAAGGTCTTTAAAAATAGTATACATTTTCAGACTTCAACGTGGAGAAAAAACCAACAAAACTAACTGGAACGACACAACACCTAACTCCAGAAGTAGTTGCAGACAGCTGAAGATTTCTCAGTTGCAAGTTAGGTGTGCCCATAAGGAATCCAGGACAAAAAGGTGAGGTTCCAGCATTTCAAGAGTCATCAGTCATTCCAAAGAAAAGAAGAAGAAGAAGAAGAAAGAAAGAATGAGGAAGAAAGATGAGTGACTCCACACATGTAGGAAACCCTTTCAAATCATAGTGTAAAAATCTCTACTTCCAGCAAATAACGCTGATTAAGCCTATGATAACAGGGCAGACTTGCAATGTTCCTGCATGGCTGTGATTCCTTCCCAGAGTAGGTCATTCTCTTTGCTTAACATATTTGGGTGTTGTCCAGAAGCAAAATGCTTTTTTCTTTAAACAAAGTAAAAGTGGAAATAATTCTACAAATATTTGTTGGGGACAAGCACATTGTTCTAGTTCATCACATTCCATGCGGCTGCAACAGTCTGCCCAGGACAGTCTGCTCTCTCATAAATAAATTTCCCCTGTGCTATGATTATCTTTTGGATGGGCCAGACAGTCTGGGGGTGACCTCTGCATTTCTCAGGTGGGGGTAGAGACCAAATAGGAATTTCCCCTCTTTCTGACACCATCAGAAGGGGCACTTGCTTTGCTTCTCATCTGTTCCTGAGATCAGGTAGAAGAGTGCTCAAAAACAAGATCTTCTTTTTTTGGCACCCACTTATGGAACTCCTTCCCCAGGGGAAAATGTACAGACTTCCATAATGCTTGTAGGAAGTCAAGCAAAGACAGTGGCTTGGTTCTAAATGTTCCCAAATGAATTTCAGGGGGCATTTTGAGCTGCAGGAGAAGTTGTGCTCTGCAGGTGGAAATCCTTCTGCCAACGGAAACGCTCCTTGGGATCCAAGTCTATTAATATAAATATAAATATTACCTCACATTGACTGATGGAACTGGATGAGGCACTGTGCATCCACCTAGCAGCTTTTTAAGGCTTTCCAAGTCTAGCAAACCATCTTAAATTCTTGTCTCAGCAGTTATTTAATGCTAAATGCAATGCTAAATACATAATGCTTTACGTATATACACATAAAGCTCCATATACCTATAGATCTGGGAACTTTGATGTTATTAAGTTTTCAAGTGGCCTGAAGGAGCATGAAGAAAATAACCAAGGAACAGTAGAGTCTTTTCCACAGCAAACAGTAACTACAACTGAATTAAAAATCAGCTACTTCTGCATTCCAGTACAGCTCTACTGTATGAATAAAGGAAGGGAATGGGGAAGTATACTCTGTATAACTCACATGTTTATCACTTGAGACCATGATGCGGAGACCTTCCGTGCTATGTAGACAATCAAAATGATGCTCTGTCAGTGACATGGCGCAGCCACTGTGTGGAAACCTGGCACACACGTTCCCTGTGCCATTCATAAATAAGAATATCTTAATCCAGCCTGTGAGGTACAGCAGCAGTTGTTAGGTTGCATTTAGGGGACCCTTCTATTGTGTATTCACCTTGGGATTCATAAAAGCGTTTATGAATAACTTGAGGATAGCAATTTGCAAAGATGGGAATATGTACCTTATTGTAATTTCAATTATGCAATAAGGTACAGGAACATTGTATGTCATACCTGCTGTAAAAGGAGACGTTTTATTTACAATGATTTTTTTAAAGACTGTCTTAACTAACAGCTCTGATTCTCACATTCCACCAAGGATGACCCTGAAAGAATGTGCTGATGAATTGTGTCTTCCACATAACCACCTGATCATATAGAAGCTTGATTTGCATGATTTTACCTCTTTGGAAAGAGAATTCAAACTGGAGGGCAAACCAGACAAGACTATTCAACATTTTAAAAAAAATGTTGAAGAGCAGCTGTGAGGACCCTTCAGTTGGACAGGGGCCAAAGAAGGAGGAAGGAAAAGTTAAGCCTTTCCCTCTCAAATGTTTTCCTGACCTTAAATAGCCTCCTATTTATCCTGCTAGAGGAAGCATAAGATGTTCCCTACATGTTATCCATGGCTGGGGAAAAGGCATCAAGAAAAAGAGCCACAGGTCTAGTCTAACCGTGCCCCCCCCCTCATTTAGCTGAACAGGATGCAGCCTTACACCCATCAGACCACTGGTCTATCCTAGTAGGGACTGAGGCTCAGTGGCATAGATAGGGCGGTCAACTCCCTTTTCATTAATAAAGAACAGAGTACAGCGGCATCAGAGTGCAGAGGGAGTGGAGTATAGAACCCTTCCAAGCAAAGTTTGGAAAATGTAATTTGATAAGTGCAGACAGAAAAGACCCCTGATCTGTAGTCATTGTACTACAGAATTTAAGAATTGCTGCTGCTGCGAATGAGGAAAATGCTACATATAGCAGAAAAGGGACACCCAGTAATACAATCTGGAGTAATTTAGAAGCTTTTTTCTTCCCTTCTTTTTTATTCAGGGGGAGATTTCCCCACCCACCCACCCACCCAAACCACAATCTTTGTTACTCATGGACTTTCTCAGCAGGCCGTAATGATGGAGTCATGAATTTCTAAAGAGTGATTTCATTCCACTGTTATTTACAACTTAACTCAATAGCTGAACCTCTTCCTATTATTTGTGGTTAAATATAGCAATGGATTCTTCCCATTCCCTTTTCTCTACTCTTTTTTTTTTCCAGCCGCCCACACAAGGCACATGAGTCAGAAGCTGTAAGAATGAGTGGTTCCCATCTGTCCAAGCTTCTCCTTGGCGGCTTTGTTGACTTTACTGATTGTATTCACACTCCTCAAGGTCACCTCAAACATACGGAGGTGAAATAATGTCTGTCTGCAAAAAAAATCGTTTTCGTGCCAGAATCTCAGTAACTAATATATACATGTTTTTTTTTTTCTCACTGCCACATCCGTCTCTAGTCTCAGAAAGGTGATATCGGGCACATACACTATCCCCTACCCCTGTGGACACTCACAACGTTTCTTCCAAATTGTAAATGCATTCACTTAGAATTGATTCAGACATAATTTTTTTTAGCACAATCTTCCTAATTTGTATTCTGTTAATGTGTAGAGCATGAGTCACTGAAACACAGTTTGATCTGCGATCAGATCTGTGTACTACAAGGGATTATATCAGAAGCTGGATCCGATCCCGGGTGAATTCACTGTGCCTGGCAACAGTAGATATTAGGGAACGCTGGGCAATAAGGAATGTTATATTTCAGGCCCAGTTCTCATGTTCTGTGGCCTCATGTGATCATCTGTGGGAGGAGCCTGTGCTGTAGTACAGATCAAATGGAGGTCCCATTTTATTAACTGGTACCTAAGTTTTCGGCCTATGTTCATAGCCACTGCAATTTATGGGCACATTGTGGGTCTTCAGAGCAACCACAATGGCACCAAATGGGAGTGGTTTGCACAGTATATACGTCTATATGCTTCCTACTTAGGGTTCTCATTCTCCGGGTGGGGCCTGGAGAGTTCCCAGAAATACTACTAATCTCCAGACCACAGAGATCATTTCCCCTGCACAAAATGGATACTTTAGAGAGTGGACTGTACACCATTATACACCACTGAGGTCTCCCTCTTCCCCAAACCCCACCTTCCCGAGGCTTTACCACCAAATCTCCGGGAAATTCCCAGCCCTAATTCCTATTGGTTAGTGAACCTACTGGCAAACCTTTGCACTCCCCACAGGTAATCACAGAGGTAATCACTAAACATGCACTAGGCCCCATTGATTCTTAGTTCTATTGTTATACAAGTACTATTCAGTGTCAGAAGCAAACTGGCATTCATACTTTAATCATAAACACAGTCACTTGGAATGAAGTTTTGCTTATTATATTTATGTTATGACCTAGATCCACAGTCCATCTTCTGTGAATGAAAGGACGCATATGCTCTATGCAAGGGGAATCTCTAGTTCTTGCCCATTCTCTTTCTAGATCCTCATGTTGCACCGCACAGTTGTGGTGTTCTTAGATATAGTAGTATAGAGTTGGAAGTGCTGCCTGCTGGGAGATATAGTATGGTTGGACAGTGTTGCCCTGCAAGGGCTTTATACTGCATCTATAAGGGTATGGACTATAACTGTAAGGTGGACTGTACAATAAGAGTACCAGGGATTGGACTGTGCCCAGCCAAGGCAGCCTTGCCTTGAAGCAGCGTGCCAGCCAGACGTGGACCCATAGACATACCTGATGTCCTTCACCCCTGCATCCATGCAGAAGGCAAATCGGCCTCCCTGATACCAGAAGCATGCAGCAGCCAGCAGTAGTTCTCTATGAAGAAGCCATGCTTCATACAAGAAGCCTGAGTGTTCCTGCAAAGGACTCCATAGAAGGACTTTTTCTCCAGCACGCAGGCATCCTCCCCCCCCCTCTCCTAGCTTCACCAGGAACTACACGTAATCATCCTTGAGTTGAACAATAGAAGTTGACCATAATGAGATTAACTCAGTGGCCAAGCACACCCACCGCCCATCAAAATAACACAGCTGTAGATTGTTGGGTCATTGACTCTAATGGCTGGCCAAGCACTTGGAACAACAAGGGAAATCCCCCCCCCCCTTGTACCAATGTGTGGCCGTAGTTAGGGTCGATATAGGTGACTAGCACCCAAGAATTGTAAACCGCCCAGAGACCCCTACGGGGGTTAGGGCGGTATATCAAGTCGAAGGATAAATAAAATAAATAAAATAAATAAATAAACTGTCTTTTCTTTTCCTTTGTCTTACACCATCCACTCTAAGAGGTGTCACTGTTAGTAGACATTATATCAGTTGCCAACACTTGTTCATTCTCTTGACCCATTAAGGAACTGGCAGCTTCTAGCATCTTCCTGGGGACTACTTGTCCTGGTGGCTCACTCCCCAAACCCCTCATAGGGTATATAAGAAGAGCATCTGCCCATTGCTCTCTCTTTCTTCCTACCTACCTACCAACCACCCTATCTTACTGACTTCATTCCTAGTGCTGTCTGCAGTTTACCACATGTGCTGCTGGTCAACACTTGACCCCTTCCCCTAGTATTTCCCCTATTTTTCACTGCAGGATCACCTCATCACGTCAGACAGGTAAAGTATCACCCCAACCAACAATACCTTCCTGCTAATGCAACTGTCGCTGTACCTTTCTATCTAAATTCTTAGTCCCATATTGTTTGAGTGTGTGATTGTTTTATTTTATATTGTGTGTGAGAATTGTTAGTAAAAGAAATCATTTTATTTAAGATCTAGCCTCTGCATCTATTTCTGGGGATCTGGATAAATTGGACTCTGGTATACAAAGGTTATTGCTCCCTTATTTAAGCCAATTTAATATTCAAATCCCCCTATTTTATTAATGAAATAAAGCAATTTGGTTAACAACAGGAAACAGGAAGTAGAAGGAAGGAGATTTGGCCTTGGCCTATACTGATTTAGTGAGTGATACAGCAGTTGTTATGCCTGTGTAAGATCTATAATAAAATTTGTTTGGAAGTTAAATTGTACTCAGTTGTTGGATGCAACATTGTAGAGATGAAAGTTCTGACCCTCTTTGACCATATGTCCGCATGTCCATGAATGATTTGATCAAACTCCTCATAATAGGGGCAGCTCAGCATCCCATTTCTAGACTTGGAGTTATGCCCAACCACTTGCTTGTACTCCAAGCGCAAGGACTTGGTTTTTGTTCTGCACTCAAGGGACGTTCGCCACTGCCCATGGGCAGCCATTCCCTTGGTGATCTCTTCATGGAGATCAATGTTCTGATGGGTTTGACGAAGGGCAACAGGGATAGAAGGCCCAGGGTCTCCTCCCGCTGCCACAATAACCCCTGCGTGGCAGCCATGTTCCTTTTGTTCCCGCCAGAGATTCACCCACATGAAGGAGGAGTTGGAAAACTAGTTTCAGTTTTAAATCAGGGACGTGAGGGGGACTACTTTACTTGAGTTCTGGTTGACTAAGTTGACACTAATAAGTCCTTCAAACGAAGGACATCACTAATCGAACATAGCTGATGGCGACTGAATGAAGAAAAAGATTGGGGGTTTCAAAATGCAACTTCGGGGTTCCGCAGCCATGAGACAATTATGCGGTTATGCTCATATTTCCAAGTGAACAAAAAAAATGGTGCAAAATTGGGATGGAATGAGCAGACCATCCCGACAGCTTGAGCACGCATTGGACTATCAGACACTGAAAGATGCAGGTGGCTTCCATTTCAAAGATTAGGACCGGACTTTCCCCAGTGTCAGAAAACTCAGACACAGAGGCGGGGCAGGACGCGTTGCCAATGACTGGAGAACCGTTCACATATGCTGCTGTGTGAACATGCACTTTAGAGGCATTGGGCATCCACTGAAATGTTGGATCGAATCACACATGTGACTGCAGCCTTCTGAACCTGCCTATACTCTTTCTTCAAGGCCCACATGAGCCTGCAATTGCCTTCACAGCTTGTAGTTTTCAGCTACCAGGTTGCCTGTCATGGCAGTGGTTTTCATGATAAATGTTTTCATGTGGTTCTTACGAGTAACCTACTGGCAGCAATCCTGCCTCTGCAGGCAACCTCTCAACCCCATGCGCTGGCTTCTACTTTCACTAGACAGAGCAGTGGGAGGAAAATATGGAGGGGGGATTGTAGCATGACTGCCATGACATCACTTCCAGGTGAGCAGCCAGAAGTGACGTCGCCATGACTGTGATGCTCTAGAAATTTCCTAAATCTCTATGCCTAATTTTGCCTGGATTGTGTCCTTACTTTATAACTGTTGTTTGGGTTTTATAACTGTGTTGCCCCAATTGCCATCTATACTCCATAATATCCTTTTTGCTGATCCCCTGACATAGCCAAGAAATACAGACATCAGTTGTCAGATAAGGAAACACGATGGAATTCTGCGTGTGGATTCACGAGGCACAAGAAGTTAAGGAAGAGGAAATTAGATATTTATTCAAAACCCACATCGGAAATATAGTCTAGGTAAATGTGCAAAAGGATGTTCGGTGAGCCAAGTCTGACTTACAGGATCACTGGCTTTAATTTATTTGCATGTAAACTTTAACCTTTGCATTTAAAACAACATTTTAGGTGAATTATTAGCTCAGGTTTGGAGCTGTGTATTTCTAAAGGGAAGGTTTATTTTTAAAATTTTTATGTGTTCCCAAAAATATGTGTTCAAATGAGTGATAAAATAATGGAATACAAAACTCTTTTTAACAGCCTAAAGCCATGTAGGAGTTTGTGAGGTAGTCTTACAGTGGTTTACCTCATTTCCTAGAGGTCAGGGACAGAGGGTAGCACTAGGGGGGAGGGTGTGAACTAGGTTCCCCTTAACATGTGGAGTTCCTCAGGGGCCAGTCCTCTCCCTGATGCTGTTTAACATCTATATGGCATTTTAGACTGGGGTGTCACCAGTATGCTGATGACACCCAGCTGTATCTGCTGATGGGTGGCCACCCAGGTACCACCCCACAAAATCTGGCCAAGGGACTGGAGGCCATGGTGGGTTGGCTGAGGAAGAGCCGACTGAAACTGAATCCAACTAAGACCGAGGTTCTGTGCCTGGGTGGGAGGGATTCAGGACTGGGGTCCCCCAACTCCCCACTCTTGATGGTGCACCTCTAATACCAGCACAAGCCATCAAGAGTTTGGGTGTAGGATAACTGCTTGTCTATGCAGGCCCAGATCACAAACGTTGCCAAGCTGGCATTCTTCCAACAGTGTCAGGCACGGCAACTGGCCCCTTTCCTGTCTCGCTCTGACCTAGCCACAGTAATCCATGCAACGGTCACCTCCAGACTGGATTACTATAATTCGCTTTATGCTGGACTGCCCTTGAGACTGATCCAGAAACTCCAACTGGTCCAGAATGCAGTGGCGCGGGTCCTGACAGGAACACCATGAACTGCACACACTCAACCTGTGCTGAGGCAGCTACACTGGCTCCCAGCGGAGTACCGGGTTAGGTTTTTTTTCTCCTGCTGCCTCTGTGAGTGGCAGCAAGCAAAGAGGTCTACCAGTGGGAGGCCTCCCACCATAGCAGGAGATCTGGCAGCCTTAGACACATCCCTCCAACCCGTCACCCTGTTGTCTTTTATTTTAATGGGATTTAAGAGAGGGCAGGACTTGCTGACAGGACTCAATCCTTCAGTGAGTCTAGACATTCTGAGGGATATCAGCCAAAGGTTCAAGCTGTGTACTAGTACTAGGCTCTGGTCTCTGGGGGAAGCTACAGGGACACCCGTCAAGGGAGCCTTCTGGCACCCATTGGCCTGAATGAGTCAGGTGATTCTCCCTGATCCTTTAAAAAAGGCTTCAGGTTTAGGTGGCTTCGTATGAGGTCATAGCTACAGCTTTAAGCATGGTTTACATAGTACTCAGAACTGCCTGTGAAATTCTTTAAAGTTCTACCATGGTTAGACAATACCATGATTCTGTTTCCCAGTGAGATTTCGGCATCATAGTTTTAATGAAGGCTTTAACGTATTTATACCTTCTAAATTTAAGACACGTTTCCCTGTTGGAAACTGTGGTGTGGTTTGAAATGCCAAAACTTCTTTTTGTGTTACTACATTGTTGATTCAGGTCTAAAATAAGGTTTGCTAATTAAATTTTCCAAGGATCTGAAAACTCAGTGACCAGTGGCACAGAAATACAGAACCCATATGAAAGTGTTAATCTGGATTTGCTAATCCAATAGTGCCATTTTAAATGGAGTCATGCCGTTCCAAACCCATTGACTTCAACAGACTTAGTAGGTTGTTTAGAGTTGCCCTGGAAGACAGCTGCAACTTCCTGCTTCAGTGTTTGTACCACCACATATTTTAAAATATTGAAAGAGTCAATATGGATCTGTGTCCCTACTGAAATTCCTTCTGGCAGTGATTTTCAGACCAGGTTTGGGACCCTAAGATTGTTTGCAGAGCCCTAGTTGCCTCCCCCCCCCTTTTGTTGGATTTTATTTGGAGGGATCTACCCATAATGCACATATATAGAAAGTAAGGGTGCCAGTTTGGTGTAGTGGTTAGGAGTAGTGGACTCTGACCTGGGAGGACCGGGTCTGATTCCCCACTCCTCCATGTGCAGCTGCTGGATGACCTTTGGCAAGCCATAGTTCTGTCAGAGCTGTTCTTGAAAGAGCAATTCTCTCAGAGCTCTCTCAGCCCCATGTACCTCACAGGGTGTCTGTTGTGGGGAGGGGAAGGGAAAAAAGATTGTAAGCTGCTCTGAGAGTCTGAGTGAAGGGTGGGGTATAAATCCAACTCTTCTTTTTCTTGCCTGTCTTTGCAAGCATACTGATAGAAGTAGCAGGACAACAAAGAGAGATAATTCTGTGGTGAAAATTCCTTTTTTAACAAAGACCTGGTAAGAGAAATTATTGCCACAAAAATTCTCCCTTGCTTCTCTGCTTTCCCCCAACCACTCCCCACCACACTAGTTGGTTCCCCAATCTTCCATGTATGCTTGCAGTGCATACCCCTCCCTCTGTACCAGCCAAATAATGACTTTGGCTCTTTATGTCACATAACATAGGTCCTTTCCTCACTAGACCTTAAATCCTGGTTAACCCCTGTCCCCGAACTTACATTCTACACTACACTCGAGTTCACCCCTGTAATTATCTCTGGGTTTATTGACTTTCTTACTTCAAGAGTACCTAAAGCTCTGCAGAGGAAAGAAACCGGTAACTTGGAACAGTATAGAAGTTGACCATGTTAATCAGTAGTGACAAAATTGCTGGTAGAACTTGGATTATTTCTGGATCATCTACACCTTGAGTATACCCTGCTGTGGAAGGCTCACAGGGCAGAATGGCAAAAGGGTTGTTTGTTCCTGATCGCTTAAGGGATGGACCAACTAGAACTTGTACTGTGAAAAAGTGGAGAGCTAAATAATATTGATGACTCATTTCAGGATATACAGCTCTTGCTCCTTTGCATTATCTGAAAGCAAAAGAATGGTCTATATAGAGTTGTCAGCCAAAGGCTGGTACCCTGCACTGATGGGAAGAATATCAGTTATAAAAATGAATGTCCTACCACGTTTGATGTTCCTGTTCCAAACAATACCAATACTTAGTAAGACAGATTTGCTACTTAAGTGGCAACAAGAACTATCAAAGTTTGTTTGGGCAGGCAAGAAACCGCGAATCAAGATGAAAATTCTTTGTGATGCCAAAGACAGAGGTGGGTTACAATTACCAAATCTTAGACTATATTATGAAGCGGTCTGTCTAACCTGGATGGAACAGTGGGTGAAATTAGAAAATGATAAGTTACTGGGGTTAGAAGGCCATGATTGTAGATTTGGTTGGCATGCATATTTATGGTATGACAAAACAAAAATGGATAGCTTTTTTAAGCTTCATGTGGTAAGAAAAGCACTATTTGTGGTATGGATGAGGTATAAAAAATACTTTTGTGATGTAAGACCATTGTGGATTGTACCAGTGGAAGTGTTAACATCTTACTCAAGACATAGAGATAAAGATTGGTTGCCATATAAAGATCTAATTAAAAAAGTGGGAACAGAATGGGTAATGAAAAAGCAGAATGAAATTGAATATGATTATGAATGGCTGAAATATATGCAGATTTTTGACCTTTTTAGATCAGATAAAAGAAACTATGGTTTTAGAGAGGAAAAAAATGAGATTGAAATGATTTGGGAGAGTGGAGGGGGAAAAATATCTCTAAAATGTATAAAGTGTTACTAAAATGGTATACTGAAGATGAGACTGTAAAAGGGCAAATGATAAAATGGGCGATAAATATGAATACGGAAGTGTCTATTGAAACCTGGGAATATTTGTGGAAAAATTCTATTAAGATATCGCCTTGTACCAATGTTAGAGAGAATTGTTATAAAATGATGTATAGGTGGTACATGACTCCGAAAAAAATTGCAAATATGAACCAGAATATGTCAAATAAGTGTTGGAAATGTAAAAGCCATGAAGGCTCATTTTACCACATGTGGTGGACTTGTGAGAAAGCAGTTGACTTTTGGACAAAAGTCCACAAAGAAATGCAAAAAATTTTGAAATGCTCTTTTAAAAAGGCACCGGAAATTCTGCTTTTAGGATTGAAAATGGAAGAAGTCAATACAACTAAAAAGACCTTATTCTGGTACTTAATCACAACAGCGAGAATGATTTATGCACAATTTTGGAAAACAGAGAAAGTGCCAGAAATTGAGGACTGGATACAAAAAGTTCTGTTCATGGCAGAGATGGACAAAATTACGAAGAAGTTGAACAACAAAGAAGACGACGTGTTTTTTCAAGAATGGAGTGACTTTAAAATATATCTGGAAAAGAACTGGGATGTGAAACAAAACTTAATATGTTTAGATCAATATTAAGTCAAATGATGTTATCTTTAGATTGTAATGATAAGAAACTGATATTGTTGATGATATGAAGTAATTTGGAGCAGGGGTGGAAGCATTGTGGGAAGCCATTGGAGGGAGGGGAGGAACTGGGAATGGGGTAGACAATTGATAGAATGAAATGATTTAATCTTACATGTTGTATTCCTGAGAAAATAAAATTTGTTTACCAAAAAAAAGAAGAAGATGGGGAGCACTGTTGTCACGTGTGGCCTGATGTCACTTCCAGAGAAAACCAGAAATGATGACAGCTGCTCTGGTGATTCCCAGAGCAACATGATGTCACCTCTGGTTTTCCCGGGAAGTGATGTCACAAGGGACCTGCCCCGCCTCCTCCCACCCCCCCTCCAAGGGCTGCCCTTTTTGTCCTGCTGATGAGACTGGAGCAGCAGGTCTCTGAACTGGAGACTTGTCCCCTTGCCTGCCTGCCTGCCTGCCATATTTTGAATCCTTCATGGTGAATAAGATGGCCCGTTGATAGACCCTCAATATTCCTTGCAAAATCCTATAGTAATATATTTTTTCTTGTTTGAAGAATATTGATTTGTTAACTGTATACAGACTTCTCTATAAGTAGAAAAAATGGTTATTACAGATTGAAATTATATATTGGTCCTCCTCCTCAGAAGACTTACAAAATGAATATACTATCTGGGAATTTCATCTTTGACTTTGGACCCTTACTGTACTTGTTAGAGAATACCAATTTGTATTTACACTGTATTAGAATGTGTGTGTGTGTATATAAATATATATCAGTTTGTTCTTGTTTCATTTAGCACTTTATACACAGCTTTCTCTGGTTTTCTTATAGTCTTAGTGGCTGTGGTTTTCTGGTTTTGTGCTTAACATTGAATGCAACAACAGCAATTTTACAAAAGTGTCCCACCACTGGAAGGAAATGCAATGGGAAGCATGGGGTGCTGTTGAGAGATTTCCCACTATAGTGGGAGACCCAGCAACCCTACCTTTATCCAAGTACAAAGCACTGTTTTTTTGCATTCCTCTCCATGTCTACAGTGCTTTCTGACCTCTAAAAAGGTAATTGTGGAGGTCATGGGACCCACGCCCCACAGAAGATTAGCCATACAGCTTGGTGTGGAGGGACTGCACTGAGGAGGGGGAAAGGGATGAATCACTCTTTTGCATCTTCTACAAGTGCAACTGTGCTGACCAAAGACAGAGAAGGGGGTGTCTGCATACTCTTCTCACTGTCACCCCCCAGCTGTTCCTCCATGAAAGTCTCACGATCCCAGGAATGATCAGTCTGGGATCAAAAGGGACTGCAGAAATGGGAAGAAATACGGGAAATCTTTGTGCACCCTCCTTGCATGTATGCACGTATGGTTGGTTATGGGCCAAAATAAGTAAGAACTTGTTGGTTGATTTCTCTGCTGCCCTATCTTTTCTATGCGGCTCCCTCCATTTCCAGTTATATTTCCCCCCAATTAGAAATCATTGATCTGAAAATTTAAATTGTTGTTCACCTGGGTATACTAACCGTGCAATCCTAAACAGAATTACACCCTTTGAAGTCAATGGGTTTAGAAGGATGTAACTCTCTTTAGGATTTCATTGAAATTAATCTGAATATATGTCAATTTAAATTTGCCATTTCCATGTTGTTACATACAGACAGTTAATGGCATCTGTGTTATCTGTGGACGAACTCTGTTATGAAGGTGGGTGTACTCCTTTCTTATGAAAGCAATTAGGGCTGTAATCCCATGCGAACTTTCTTGAGAGTAAACCTTATTGAACTCAGTGGGGCTTACATCTGAGTAAACATGCATATCTTGCACTGTAAATTAAAACTGTCTGTGAGCATTGAGGCTGAGTTTAAAGTAAATACATTTTCTCAGGCCAATGCAATTTCAAAAGCAGCTCCTGGCAGACACATTTCTGTCATTATTGGTGTAGGAGGGTAGAAGCCTTATTAGAGGTGCCTGTGAAACAAAATATGGGGAAGAGAATTTTAGGGCAAGAAGAAATTGAGAGGACAGGAAGAGAAAGGGAGTTTCAAAGGTTCTATTTTAATCTCAGAGACTTATTTGCTCAAAATAGCCTCAGCCCCCGGTCTTTGAATTTATTCAGCCCCCACCCCCAACGACACGGTTGTAACCTCGTAAACAGGAAGTGCTCTCCAGTTATTCTTGCAATAACAAGGTTCTCGCTCGTCGTCTTATTGCTTAATCTCCTCAGCCGGTCAAAACAAATTGTTCAACACTGTCTGGGTTTCATTAAGTATTCCCAGGATGAGTCACACCTGTGCAAATACATGCACCTAGCTAGGCCAAACAAGAGTGACATCACAGCAGCAGCCCTCTTTCCTTTCTTCAGCCCGGTGCCAGGACTTACTAGAAGAAAACATTGTTGTGGTTTGGCTGTTGCTGATACCTTTCCACACAGACCCTCACGAAAACCTGTGTGAGTGGTCTTTAGTCTGGTGTATTTCTCTAGCAAAGAGAGTTCTTAATTAAAAAAAAAGAAGAAGATGGGCTGCCAAAGTTCAGTTATGTCTAGAAATACTAACCTGTGTGATCTCATTCTTCTTATGTGTGGAAATCCAAAAAAAACCCCCAACCCCTATAGTAGTGTAATCCCTTTATTAGGATAAATGTCAACAAGGAATGAACCAGTTTTTGAGTTCACCAGTTCTTCATTTAGGCTGGAGATCAGGGGTCATTTCATAGAAAAAGAGGTGCAGGAGCTCATTAGCATAACTCATTAGCATAACTTATTTGTATATGCCACACCCCTTGACATCACCGGAAGTGTGTCAGAAGGCAACACCCACTGCAACTTACCTATCTGCTTCTTGCTCCTCGTGGCCCGGGGCTGCTGGGAGCAGGGGGTGGGGCTTGTTGCATGTGCCCGCCCCCTGGGCTCTTTACTGCCGGAGCTCCACTCCTGTGCGCTCCTGCAGGAAATGACCCCTGCCGTAGATTAAGCAAAACAAAAAGAGATGTGGGGGAGAGACTGCCTGTTGTAGAATGTGCTGGGAAGGCCCCTCAGTCAGTAGGTCACTTCAGATCGAGCACCGGAAGTATCATTTCAGTCTCTTGGAGCTTGTTTGCTATTTGAATTCAGAGTGTTGCCTGGAGGTATAAAGAGAGATCTCTCGCTTTAAAAAACCAAAAAAAATCCTTGTAACATTTGTAAAGGAAATTCATTTTACTGTGAAAGAGGAGTTTTAGTTCTGCTTTACGTAACTGAGCTATATGAGGAATAGGCTCCTGAAGTGAGGCAAGACTTGACAAACCATATATGGGTTGCTCGATACGGATATTGTAAATCAGGGGTCCTCAAACTACGGCCCGTGGGCCACATGCGGCCCACCGAAAACATTTATCCGGCCCGCCGGGTGTTTTTGCCGCCGCCGCCTGTCCTGCTTAGCAGCTGACTCGTCCTGGGCCCGCAGTGCGCATGTGTGGAATGTGCACCGCACTCAGGGCCCAAGTCAATCAGGGCTCAAGTCAATCAGCACATGATGTGGTCCTCTTCTCAGTTCTGCGCCGCGTGGCTTTGTGGGGGGGGGGCAGGATGGTCGGCTAGTTCCGCCCCCCGGCCCCCACCCCCGGCCTTCCAATGGTCTGAGGGACAGTGAACTGGCCCCCTGTTTAAAAAGTTTGAGGACCCCTGTTGTAAATACAACTTTGCTGTTTGAATAGGTCAGCTTCCATGGCAAAGCTGGGATTCAAACCTGGGTCTTCTAGATCCCAGGCTGACACTTTTACCACTATCCCACACTGGTACATAGACACAAATAACTCCAATTTGTTTTAATGACTATATTTTGAAAGGGGCTCATGGATTGCACAATGAAGCTAAATTACTAGACACAAATCACATGATTTGCCCAACTCCATGAACCCCCAACACAAACAGGATGCCTGGAATTTTGTCTCCTATCTCTCTCCCCACCAGCAGCCTTGCATATGAAAGGCTCTGGGTCAATGTACACAATATGTTTGCCATGAGTCAGGACACAGGTGCTCAGTTTAACTTACAGGGTTGGAGTTACTCTCCTTTAAAGCCATATGGAACATCATAGTCCTTTAAAGGTGAGTTACTCTGATCCTACATGTGACTATAAGTCAGGGCAGGCACCCATGTTCTGACTTTTGTCAAATGAATAACATGTTTTGGCCCTCAGGTATCATCGTACATTACAAGAAACATCACCCAGAAACAGCACTGGAGCTCCTGAAGGTGAAGAATTTGTTTATGTGGCTTCAGAGTGTGGTTTGAATTATCTTTAATGCTTTCAGGCACAAGCCAGCTTTTTACTGACTACCCATTAGGTTGGATCCTCTCACACACACAGGATTCCACCCACCCCAGCCCGCCCTTTCCCAAGAGTCAGGCTGTGGTCAGACGACACACTTGGCGCGGTCTGGCCATGCTTCTATTTTATCTGGTGCTATTTGTTCTGGAGAGGTTTGTCCAAACATGCCACCCTTACCCCGCCTCACTGTGCACTCACTCCGTGGTTGACCATTCAGATTATTGCTGCATGGTAACCACAGAGTCGGCAGTCGGACGGCGTCCTTTTTAAAAAGAATGTCTTTCGTGCATGTGCAGAAGTGTTATTTCGAAGAATCACTCCATTTTGACAGCTCCACGATCCCTCCACCAAGTACTGTGGCCCCTCTCAGCCTCCTTCACTTTAAGCGCTTTCAGCACAGGTTGGATGTGGTCCCATCTAGAGGCACCTGCTACCAACCTGGCCGCCGCATTCTGCACCAGCTGCAGCCTCCGAATTTGCGACAAAGGCAGCCCCATGTAGAGAGTGTTACAGTAGTCTAGCCTCGAGGTGACCGTTGCATGGATCACTGTGGCCAGATTGCCGTGGCTAAGGAAGGGGACTAACTGCCGCACCAGCCGTAGATGATAAAAGGCTGCTTTGGCAGTGGCCGCCACCTGGGCCTCCATCGTTAAGGTGGGGTCCAGGAGCACTCCCAAACTCCTAACCATCGAAGGCCGGGAGCGGGAGCCCCAACCCCATACCACCCCGACCCAGGGATAGGACCTCTGTCTTTGCTTTGCTTCTCTTCCCTGGAATACATGGGTGGGAAAGTGTAAGCATCATGCAGATTTAAATGAGAGTAACCCCACTGACTTCAGTATTTACTCTTGTGTAAACCATGGGATGCTCTCAACCAGTGCTACCCAATTTTTCCAGCTTTACCCAAGTCTCCCTGAATTAGGGATGCCAGTCTCCCCAGGCTCCCTGCCAATACAGGGGCCTAACTAGGGAATATTTCCATGGCTTTCCAACTCCAAGAAACAGGAGAGAGGGTGGGGTGGGGATTTGTTGCTCAAAAAAAACCCTCCCCCGGGGCTTCCCAATCCTGACAGAATGTTTGGGTGCAGAAATGCACAACCCTGGGGCAAAGATCCACTTATGCTCACGTCAGTAACTGAATGTTTAAAATGCGCGCAGACGGAAGTGTACGATATGCCTTCCAAATTGCTTGATTTCACGGGAGAGAGTTTAGACATCAGGAAATGCACGGTGAGACCAGTTTAATCCATAAAGACTGGGCTTTCTCTGGTGTTGGGAAAGGTGGGAGTGAGAACAGAGCGCCGATGACTAGGGAATGGGATACAGATGTCACTGTCTGAACAAGCATTTTTAATCTGGAGGGGAGAAGCAATGACATTGGATCAAACAGCTTGTCTGATTGCAACCTCAGACTCAATGGTACATGGTCTGCTTATTGCCAGAGACAGGACTAACAATCGGGCGCTCTATTGTCTCCCAGGGGTAGAGTTAAACCACTCTGCTACACTACCTTTTGCTCTTTCTGTTTCTTTTCTACCGGACCGGAACTATCACTGCTCTCTTCCTGAGGCAGAACTGAACTCCTTCTACCAGAGGGAGACCAGAAGTGATCTCCTGCTATGCTTCCCTCCAACATTTCATCTCCCTTCTGAAAGGTGATTGGATGCTGGAGAAGCACTCCCATAGGCTCAAGTGACTGGCTGTTTTTCCTTTCAGGGGCAGGACAGTTTCCTGTCCATCACATATCCTTATACTAATAGCCAAGTCGCCCTGTGAGTGCGGATCGCTAAACCCGCGCTCCGGGGCGACTTGGGGGGCAGGGAGATTTTTGTGCACTCTTGGGGCAGTCCCCAGGGGTGCACAAAAATGCGAAACCTTTGGAAAAAAATTGGGGGGATGTTTAAATCCCCCCGAAAGTCAGAGAGTGTCTCCTGCGCGTGCGCAGGGAAGGCTCTGGAACGTTGCCGCCACCGCCGGAGCTGGGGGGGTGGGGAGAGAGAGAGTGCGAGGTGCCTCGGAGACGGTGTGTGTGTGGGAGAGAGCCAGAAAGAGATGGAGCCGAGGCCCGCGCGGCCCTCGGGTCGGAGCCGGTGGGGGGGAGGGCAAAAGAGAGAGAGAGAGAGAGAGTGGGGGCGGAAACAGAGAGAGAGATGGAGAGAAAGAGAGAGAGAGAGAGTGGCGAGAGGGGGGGCGAAAGAGAGAGAGAGAGAGAGTGGCGAGAGTGGGGGGTGGAAAGAAAGAGAGAGACGGGGAGAGAGAGAGAGAGTACCTGCTCCTTCCTTCGGGGCTGGGGGGGAAGGGAGAGACAGAAGCCAGCGGGCGGGGAAGGACCGGGCTCGCCACCGCCCCCTCCTCATCGGAGCCGGCAGGCAGGGTGGGCGGGCGGGCGGGGAAGACCGGCCTTGCCGCCGCCGCCGAGCCCGGCAAAGGGGGGGGAAGGACCAGCCTCTCTGCCTCGGACGGAGCCGGGCGGGCGGGGCGAGGACCGGCCTCGCCGCCGCTGCCGCCTCCTCGGGACATCGAGCAGGGGGGGGATGGAGGAGACGGAGCTCTTCTCCCCCCCCCAAGAGTATCGCGGGTCCCCGTCTTGTCTATATACTAATAGCGAAGTCACCCAAATCTTTGGATACTTAAATCTGGTGACTGGAGCTCTGAAAGGGCAAGACAGACCATTTAGGTTTGCAGAAAAATGTGAAATCTTAAGAAAATGGAGGGAGGGTTTTAAAAAATCCTGAAAATGATAAAAGGAGCCAATTAAAGATTTCACCATAATCACATGTATATGTTACACACGTCTCATTGAATATTTTTATTAGCTGTAAAGTTACAGCATTGGTCTGGGAAAGGAAGCAACAGATTTGCACCATCATGTTCTACAATATGATAGCTACTAATAGGCTTTGACAGTCATCAATCTTTTAAAATTCAATAGTACCTAATGGCTTATGTATACTGCTTGCACTTTAAACCTGTTGTTTAATTGCTGTAACATTGATTCACAAGGCATGCTGCTTTGATGTTCAATTCAAGGATCCATTTTTTCATTTCTTTCTTTACTATATCTTTCTATATATCTAATAGCCAAGTGTGTGTGTGTGTGTGTGTGTGTGTGTGTGTGTGATCTGAAGATATCTAAATCCCGCAAATTTGGGAGACCCCCCCCCAGGTTTGCAGAAAAATCTGAAATACTTAAAAAAATAATTAGGGGCTTTTTAATCCCCTCTAAAACCAAAAGTGTTGTCTGTGTATGGGGTCAGTGGTCGATATGCTATAATCCTGTGGTTTAAATATAGGGCTGCCAGGTCCCATCGTCATGTCAGCGGGGGGATTGGGTGGCATTCCAGGAGTGAGGGGATGTCGCATGACATGCGTATATCACCCGGAAGTGACATAGACACACCAGTGACATAGAGTTTTGCCCACAAACCAGAGTGTCACCCCCCCAAGGTCACCGATGTGCCTACATCACTTCCGGGTGATGTCAGCAAGTCATGCATGACGTCGCTTGGGGGGAGGAATTTCCTCCCGATGGCCATCTGGCCGCCAGTGGGCAGGAGCCTGTGAAAACGGGATCAGGAGCCGCTCAGGGCGACTTACATAAAATGCATATATATATACAATTAAAAACATCCATTAAACATCCATAGACAATCAGTATCCATTTTCAAAAGTGCCGGAAACAATTAAAGTGCAGAGCACAGATTCCGAAATCCAACCGTACCACTACTTAGGTGTTAGTCCTGGTGGTATTCTCAGATTTGATCAAATAATTATGCAGTGTGATAGACTGAGGGTGGTAAAACCAGGGCACAGGGTCACTACTCGGTGTTTAAGGCGGCTCCTAATCGAAAGCCTGGTGGAAGAGCTCCGTCTTACAGGCCCTGTGGAACTGTAAAAGGTCCCGCAGGGCCCTGATCTCTTCCAGGAGCTCATTCTACCAGTACAGAGCCGCCACCGAGAAGGCCCTGGCCCTGGTTATTGGCAGTCTAGCATCTTTGGGGCCTGGGAGGGCCAGCCAGTTTTGAGCCCCTGAATGCAGTGCTCTCTGGGGAACATTTGGGGTAAGGCGGTCCCTCAGGTATGCCGGACCCTGACCATAAAGGGCTTTAACATTCAAAACCAGCACCTTGAAGCGAATCCAGTATGCTATTGGCAGCCAGTGCAATGCTTTCAGTACAGGCTGGATGTGCTCCCGCATAGGGAGACCCATGAATAGCCTGGCCACAGCATTTTGCACCAGCTGCAGCTTCCGGATTTGGGACAAGGGCAGCCCCATGTACAGAGCATTGCAGTAGTCTAATCTTGAGGTGGATCACTGTTGCCAAGTCGTAGTGTTCGAGGAAGGGAACCAGATGCCCAATCAGCTGAAGTTGGTAAAAGGCTGACTTGGCAGTGGCTGCTACTGGGCCTCCATTGTTAAAGAGGCATCCAGGAGTACTCCCAAACTCCTAACCTCTGACACTGCTCCCCATTGAAGGTCGGGAGTGGGATCCCTACCCTCGGGCCATCCTGGCTCAGCCATGAATCTGGTAGGGGAGGGTATTCTCATCCTGGAAAGTACCATGGATACTGCCCAGTGATTGGTTGAGGATATGAGGAGGTTATGGCCTGCAGTTTTCCATAAGTATGGTTACAGAGAAGTGTTACCTGCTGTTTTTACCCTTTCCTACCTACTCCTCCTGGATATTTGTATTAGGCTTGGGGACTCTTTGCTTCAAGAACCAACGATGATGTGTTTTGACTCCAGTAAAGGTAGTGAATCAGCTTTATTTTTTTTGTGTGCATTTGCTGCCACTGAACTACATGCCTTTTTTTAAAAAAAATCTTCTCTTGAAATTTTTTTTCAATAAACCCTTCTTTTGCTTTATGGTGTATGTTACTCAGGGATTTTCTGAGACCAAGCCCAGGTAAAGCTTGGTTAACTAACCACACCAAGGCAAGGGTCAGACCTTGCAGCTTTGGCAGAGCTTCTGGGGCTTTGGCTCTGCTTGTTCCCACTGGGTCCAGTGAAGTGCCCCACTACAAATAGTCTCTTTAAGCAATGTTCCTTTTAAGCTGTGGAGACTTGTGAGCAAAAATTCTGCTTTGTGAGCTACTGGCATTAAAGTTGTGAGCGATTTGGCTACTGCATAAATTAGTTTGCTCTGGAGCCATCCTTCCTGAGCTAAGACAAAAATGTGTGAGCCGGAGGTGAAAAAAATGTGAGCTAACTCACACTAACTCAGCTTAGAGGGAACATTGCCTGTAAGTTTAATGGCCAGTCCACCCTAGTCATCACAGCAAAGCAGACTCTTTCACGATGTTTATGCAAGACAATGTACATTTTCCCGTTCCCTACTTCCTTCCCTCTTTGCCCTAACTTCTTTGGGCTCCTTGTTCTCTTGGTGTTCCAATTAATGGACTGGATCTATGAGCACAAGAATCATGGATCTTCCCTGCTCTCCCCTCTCCCCTGAAGCTCTTTCCAACCCTGGGAAAGTTTACTTCCAGTGTGGAGGGACTTGTGTGTGCTAATATCCATGTGGGTCAGGTGGCTATACTGGCGAGTGAGTGAAAATGATCCATTCTTTCTCTTCTGTGAGAGGATCTCTGCTCAGACTTCTTCCACTGGTGGCTCATGGGACCCAAGCTGTAATTTGTTTGTTTAAGCACCCAAGGTGTTAGAGGATTTCAGTCTTTCAGTTAAAAGAGTCAAGGACCACAAGGAGATAAGAAGAAGGAAATGGTACGGAGGAGATAGATAGCTGGGGAAAAACTGTCTAGTACAAGAATTGTGTGAGTTCATTGTGCTTGCGACTACATGCACTGGAGATCCACAATGTGGCCCAAAAGATCTTCCTTCATTTTTCAAGCATGACCAAATATACACAGTGTCCTACATATTAAGCAATGTGACGGCAGAGCTACATTTTGCATCTAGTCCTGTGATTCTTTTTCCTGATGATTTTTACAAGAGAATGCAGCTGCTGAGGCTACAGTTTAAGGGGTTGGGGGAGAGGCAGATACTGTTTACCCGTTTCTTCTTGCAACACTTTCCAAGTGAAAATCACCCACTCCCAAGCTGCTTATTATCTTTCTGCACAAAACTTTTGGGGGAGGAGGGGAAATGCAGTTTAGAGTGCTAACTGGTCAGGAGAAAAACATCCCATATTGAAGAAAAACATCTGCATTCACATTTTAAAGGTAAAGGTTCCCTTGCTCGAAAGCCAGTCGAGTCCGACTCTAGGGTTGCGGTGCTCATCTCCGTTTCAAAGCCGAAGAGCCAGCGCTGTCTGAAGACATTTCCGTGGTCATGTGGCCGGCATGACTAAACACCAAGGTGCATGGAACGCTGTTACCTTCCCACCGAAGTGGTATCTATTTATCTACTTGCAATTTCTTGCTTTCGAACTGCTAGGTTGGCAGGAGCTGGAACTAGAGATGGGAGCTCACTCCGTCATGCGGCACCCGGGTCTCGAACTGCTGAACTACCGACCTTCCACAGCCTGCAGTTCAGCGTCTTAACGACTTGAGCCACCGCAGCTCAATTTTACTTGCTGGTAAATTCCTGTTTCTTGGCGGGGTGTGTGTGTGTTCATTCCACAAGTGTTTTGCTCTCTCTCGTGGTCGATTCCATATCAGACGGGCTTATTTCCAGCATGTCTCCCTGCTGATTTAAACTGCAGGTTTTTATGCAGGACATAAATCTGTATGATATCGAATTGACCAATAGAGGGAGCAAAACATGTGTGGAGCAGACCCCCCCCCCCAAGAAACAGGAACCTAACAATGAGTAAAATGAGCATGTGGAAAAGCCGTTCAAGAGAGGCTTAGTGGGATCTACCATGTCCAGAAAACCTTCCCCTGCTCATTTCCACACACTGAACCTCTATTAAAGGGACAATACATTTTTCTCCAGCCCAGCTGGCAACCCTAGACTCACCCAGTAAACTCCGAGGCAAAGTCGGGCTTTGAATCCAGGCCTCCCAGATTGTAGTTCTAGCCACTACACCACAAAGGCTCTCAAGTCTGTAGTTTGTTTGCTTCAACAATTGATTATTTTGGTTTGAATAGACAGTTATCTCTTGGACAATAAGTCCTTAATTTCCTTCAGCATCCAAAATGTTGAACATCCTGAAAATAAATGAGAATGTTGTAAGTTGTAAGAAAAAATAGGGGGAAAAAGAATAGTAATTTTGTCAACAAATAATCTTTAAAAATAGCAAGGATATCTGTGGGAGTCAGACAAGAATGCAATAAAAGGTATTCCTGCAAACGGTCATGAAGCAGGGAGATGAGCAACTAGAGGAGCCTGAATTTGAACTACGTGTGAA
>NW_015163604.1:1128499-1132969 GCF_001447785.1 Gekko japonicus | reverse complement strand
AAAAACAGCTTTTTTTGGGAGGGAGTCATTTGGGTTGGCAGGGGAAAAGGGTTGCTTAAATATTCCCAAACAGCAGCACTTTGCTGCTGAAAATACATTCCCCAGCCACTTTCCCACAGTGGGGTTCCAGACATGTGTTTTGCTTTTGCAAACGTGCATGCAGAACTTCACAGGGGAAATGATAGCATGTGTGTGATTTTTTTCAGTAAAAAAGATGTGGGCAAGAGAAGAGATTATAGTTACTTCTCCAAATCACCCCTTAACTAGCAGAGCATCCTGTCACCCTGGGACGCCTCATCCATGAAAACTGGGGTTATTTATGAGAGGTATTAGAGGTTATCATCAAACAAAAGGGAGACTGCAACCAAGAAATAAGAAGGAGATTGAGACTGGGATGGGCAGCCATGAAGAAGCTAGAAAAGATTTATAAGTGTAAGGATGTGTCCCTGATGATCAACATAATTCATACCACAGAGGCAGTTTGGTGCAGTGGTTAAGAGCAGTAGACTCTAATCTGGAGAACTGATTTTGATTCCCCGCTCCTCCACATGAAGCCATCTGGGTGACCTTGGGTCAGTCACAGTTCTTTCAGAACTGTTCTCTCAGAGCTTCCTCAGCCCCACCTACCTCACAGGGTGTTTGTTGTGGGGAAAGGAAGGGAAGGTGGTTGTAAGCTGCTCTGAGACTCTCAGTGAAGGGCAGGGTATAAATCCTCTTCCCCCCCCCCCCCCCCCCCCCCGTAATTATGTATGAGTGTGAAAGCTGGGCAATGAAGAAAGCTGACAGGAAGAATGTTGATTCATTTGAAATGAGTTTTACAGATTCTGTCTGAACCACCAAAAAGACAAATAAGCGGGTTTTAGATCAAATCAAGTGTGAACTCTCTCTAGAAGCTAAAATGACTAAACTGAGGCTATCGTACTTTGGTCACATTATGAGAAAACAAGAGTCACTAGAAAGGGACAATAATGCCAGGAAAAATTAAAGGCAGCAGAAAAAGAGGAAGACCCAACATGAAATGGACTGACTCAGTCAAGGAAGCCACGGGGCCCTCAGTTTGCAAGACCTGAGCAAGGCTGTGAATAGGATGTTTGGGAGGTCATTAATTCATAGGGTTGCCATAATCTGGAGGTGACTTTTTGAATGTCTTAAGTGTTCTGGATTGTGTTATAAAGCATCTAAAAGCATCTGAAATCAGGGAGCTTTTGTAGAATTCTGAAGAGGTCAGAATTGCTGAGCGGTCGGGTTAGAACGGATAAAAGGAAGTACTTCTTCACCCAAAGAGCGATTAACACATGGAATTCACTGTCACAGGAAGTGGTGGTGGCTACAAGCATGGACGGCTTCAAAAGGGAATTAGATAGGCATATGGAGCAGAGGTCCATCAGTGGCTATTAGCCACAAGGTATAGATAGGGACTCTGGGGCAAGTGATGCTCTTTCATCTTGGTGCTTGGGGGGGTCAACAGTGGGAGGGCTTCTAATGTCCTGGCCCCACTGGTGGACCTCCTGATGGCACCTGGTATTTCTGGCCACTGTGTGATACAGAGTGTTGGACTGGATGGGCCTTTGGCCTGATCCAACATTGGCATATCTTATGTTCTTATGTTATGGTTTCTTTAATAATAATAATAGATGTAGGAAGGAGTGGGGGCTGGATACACCTATCTTCATAATGTCAGTTAGCTGAACTGGCATTGTGGCATGGAATGTTCATAAACATTCTAACTGCTTACCAAACAAAACTGTAAGAATTTTTACAGTCCAAAGAGAAGAAAGTTGTCAGTTTAAACAGGATTAAAACCTCATACAAATTGCATAAAAAGTGAAAATAGGCTAGCATGGATTCTATTATTGGTACAGCATTGTGACATGGTAACTCTAAAAGAAATGAGGGGACGACAGTGGCCAAGAAATGGGAAACTGCTGGAAGTTGTGGGTGGAAAAGCTGGATTTCACATACCAATTCCTCAGTTACAAACTTCTAGTAAAAAAACAATCCTGGTGATGGCAGTGAGCACTTATAAAGAAATGGGACCTTTATATCAGACATATGATACAGCTGATAATCTTAAATATTAGATACATTTATTTAAAAAGCAGATGAAATCATTTTGATTAGCTATAATATTGAACACTGAAGGCTTTGGGAGTTTCCTCCATGAAAAGAAAATAAAGCAGACAGGGGAAACTATTTTTAGGTATTCCAATCCACAGCTGCTTAAAGATGGGATACACACATACACAACACAAGTAACATAAACCAATAGATTCTGTAGGAGGGATGAGTAATACTAAACATATCTAGAGCTCTTGGAAACTCTTGGCTGATATTTATACATGTGGGAGTTTTCTGGAAGCAATTATGACAAAAATAATGAACTCACCACCTTTTAATAAGTGTGTTGTCTGTTAAAGAAATCGTATGCATCCTTATGTGTGGTTTTTTTCATGGGAAAATTGTAAAAAAAAAGGGTCACTTTTTCTCTCCCACAGACTATTAATGACTTTACTGTTATAATTATATAAAAGTGAGCTGAGACAATGGAGAAGTTATCATTTATGAAGTGTCTGAACCTAAACAAGCAACAATAATTTACTGTAATATTCCAACGAATATACCTGAGGTCAGCTTCACTCCCCCCCCTTACCCTTTTGATAGGCGGTGAATACCAGACTGTAGGGACAACAAGCAAGAAAGGGGCAGCGTCTGCCTTCATGCCCTTGGTTTTGTGAGCTTCCCAAAAGCATCTGGCCAGCTACTGTGGGAAACCGGATGCTGGACTAGATGGACCTTTGGTCTGATCCAGCAGAGCTCTTATGTTCTTATGGAGAGACAACAGAAAAGGAGCAGCCGAGTTGTCTCAGCACTGACCAGCTTGTGTGTGTTTTAAATGGAAGCTGTGGGAGGAAAGAAGAAAATACCCAGGTCTCTAATTCATGTCTCTTCTTACACGGCCAACAATGCTGGCAGATTCCTTATCAACTTTCCGCCATCATTCTACAGCAGACAAAAATGGGCCCGCTGAGCAGCAATTGTGTATGATCATTGCCTCCATACCAGTGCAATCCTAAGCACCATGACACTCTTCTAAACCCATTGACTTCAGTGGATTTAGGGGAGTTGTAACTCTCCTCAGGATTGCATCATAAAAGTCTCATTACTGGTGCTTTGGACCAATGCCAGGTTCCATCATTATAAATGGAAGCGCTTTATGCAAGATATATGTTTGGAGCAGCGAGTGCAGACATAAGTTATATACACCCATTTGTTCTGCTGATAAATTAGGAAAATGTCTAATTCAATTAACATTTAAAATAGAGTCAGTGTACGAGTCAGAGCTAAATGTACAGAGCCAGAGAAGGGCTGCATCTGAGTCAGAGTTTTGGAAATGGGTGTCGGACAGGCTTATAATTAGGACATTGGCATAAATAGAATTGGGGACCCCTCATAGGGATGCCAGCCTCCAGGTGAGAACGGGACCCCTGGAATTACAGCTCATCTCTAGACTACAGAGATCAGTTCTCCTGGAGAAAAGGGCTACTTTGGAGGGTTGGCAGGGAAAAGGACTTTAATCTGGGAGAACCGGGTTTGATTCCCCACTCCTCCACTTGCAGCTGCTGGATGACCTTGGACAAGCCATAGTTCTGTCAGAGCTGTCCTTGAAAGGGTAGTTTCTGTCAGAGCTCTCTCAGCCCCACCTACCTCACAGGGTGTCTCTTATGGGGACGGGAAGGGAAAGGAGTTTGTAAACCGCTCTGAGACTCCAAGTGAAGGGCAGGGTATAAATCCAATCTCCTCCTCCTCCTTCTGAGGCTCCATCAACAAATCTCTAGGAGTTTTCCAACCTGGATCTGGCAACACTACTCCCCCATCTCCTGCTGGGCAGGGACCCCAGACCACTGGGCCAATATTCCTGGGAGGACATACACTATTTATTTCCCCCCCCAGGAATGAGTGATAATTGATGCACCCTCTTAGTGGTTTCTCCACTGATTTGATCACAACCCCTTGCCACGAAATGGCTTATTTATTTACTTATTTTTAAAGGGAAGGACAGACAGGTTGGGATGAGGCCATATCTAAGGCTTGTGAGTACTCAGATATTTAAGGCATAATTAGGGGAGATCAGCAAAAATAGCTACTTCCCTTTGAACGAGAAGTGACCTTAGGCATTTTATGGCTGGCAGTGAAAGATCTTGATATCAGAAATCATAAAGGAGTAAAAGATTTTAAAATCTTGGGAGTTTTAAAATACATTATGGGACATACTTTTTTTACAGTAATACAGCCTTTGTTTAATTTAACACCCTTTCCTCTCTGCCTTTTGTTTTTTTCCCTTCAGATTACTTTGCCCTTTGCTATCACACTTACTATTTCATGGAGCCTGAAGGTATCACTTCCCGTTCATGGTTGTCTGAGGTTGCTATTCCTGGAAGACATTTTTGCAGAGAGGGGTCTGTTTCTTTT